>NW_009727946.1:0-4137 GCF_000703405.1 Apaloderma vittatum | reverse complement strand
CTCCTTGCGCGCATCCCCCCAGTCCGGGCTACACCTTGTCCTCCTTGTTAAAAGGACGTGGTTTCGTTTCTTCTGAACCTGCTTTCGGCGTGTCTTAGCCTGGAATCACTACGGTTGGAAAGGCCCTCTAAGATCATCGAGGCCAACTGTCAACCTCCCACCGCCGCCTTCCAACGTTGTTTTTGGCGGCGCCGACACTTCTCTAGGCAGCCCATCCCAGTGCTTGACCCTGCTTTTAGTAAAGAAATTTTGCCTAATATCCAATCTAAACTTCCCCTGCTGCAACTTGAGGCCACTTCCTCTCATCCTGCGGCTAGTTATTTGAGAGAACAGACCAACACTCACCTCTCTACAACCTCCTTTCAGGTAGCTGTAGAGAGTGATGATGCCCTTGCCTCAGCCTCCTCTTCTCTAAGCAATCCCAGTTCCCTCAGCCTCATAAGACCTTCTCCAGACCCCATATCAGCTTTGCTGCCCTTCTCAGGACCTGCTCCAGCAACTC
Source organism: Apaloderma vittatum (assembly GCF_000703405.1). Lineage (NCBI taxonomy): Eukaryota > Metazoa > Chordata > Aves > Trogoniformes > Trogonidae > Apaloderma > Apaloderma vittatum. The sequence goes on along the minus strand of NW_009727946.1, from coordinate 3,635 downwards.
AATGCCCCTCTTGAAGGGATGTACCCAGCTGGCAGATGCTGCGATGTGCGGAGCTGATCGAACGGCAGGGACGGGTCTCAGCAGCCCCCGCTATGGCTGTGCTGCCCATTAGTGACCAAGGTCCAACGCTCAAAGGAACCCACCAACTGAAGGGTATCACACTGCAGCTTTTCCACCTCATCCCTTACTTCAATGTGCAAAATATGAGGCAAATAAGGTTTCAAGCTTAATTCCACGCATCATTGGAACTAGAAAAGTAGTTGTTTCTCCTGTCTCTTGCACTACAATGTTTTTTCTAATTGCTATGTCCCAATGAATTTCCTCCCTCACACACATACACAGATTCCTGTTCTCGGTTCCTGAGCCTGTCAGGAACTGCCCTAGCTCTAGGCTGGAGGAGCCAACACAGATCGCTATATAGAGAATAAACCCAATATTGGGGAACTTTTCAGGGGCTTCAAGAGCAGAGTTCTGCTATGCTTCCCATTCATAATTACGCAAGACATATCATGACCATGAAAAGCCAGTTCCATGCTACAGAAGCAGCCTTATCTTCCCAGATGCCACACTCGTTTCCATGAATCTGAAGAAATTTAAAATGTGAGCTAGAAAGGCTCATTGACTCTAGTTCCTTATTGTTATGGCAAATTTCAGGGTCAGACCAAGGAGTCTGGAGTTGCTATTTCACACTTGACTATTTGAGGCCCTTGTTACCAAACTACAGTTTGATGTACCCATTCACACAATAACTTAGGATAGAAGCCACCCAGATTACTATGCTGCCTATGTTCAGCATCATTATGGAAAATTGATGCAAAACTAGCATTTTAAAGCTAAACAGTGCATGGATTAAAAGGCCCCCAGCTCTTTTGATTATAAACAGTTACAGAACCTTTTACCATGATGTACTTTCCTTCTAACAGCTTAATTATTTTTAATTTATAGCCAACAGAAGAAGCTGTGCATGCCAGCAAAAAAATATAGCCTGTATGTAGAAGTGACAGTGAAATATCTATTAGAAAAAAATAGATACAGGACCCCACTAGTTGAACAATGTCACACTTCTCCAGCAATAGCTCATATAACCTGCTGCGTGTAATAAAAACCAGCAAGGTCACCTGCATGATTAATTTAGTCCTGGAAAGAACGTGACAGAAACAGCAAAAAAACAGATAGCAACATATCTAGCACAGATATTGGTGAAAAATCAAAAGCTCAAGTCCCTCATTACTTTGCATAGAAGCTCTCGTTGTTGCACGATTTACTGATAAAGACAAGACTGATAAGGAGCACATGTACTATGTCCTTGGGAAGAACCTAATGTATTTTGACACCATACAGCACTTTTCTCAGAAGATGTGCCACCCAAACATTATTAAATGCACCACAAGGAGATATGTTTCAGTTAATACTTGTATGCTATTATTTCATTTTCTTTTTAACAAATAATATTTTTTATTTGTGACAGCACAGATGGCAGCAGAAATTCTTTAGCTGTACTTGTATTCTTTTATATAAAACATATGAGAGAGAGAATATGTTTTTACCAAATAATCCTAGCACTCCCAAAATAGTCTTTAAAGTTGTAGCAAGGAAAGGTAACAAAGGAATAAAAACACCCCACCCTTTTTTATTTACAGAAGGAACCTTCTTACCTCAAGTTTGCAAAATTTAGAGCCCTGATTAGTGATCTGTTCAGCTTTTACTGAGCAGAAGAGAGGCTTGTCTCAGCATAAATTTAAACCTTCTCAAGCTACTTTCAATCTTCCTCACCTGCCTTGGACATCACAGGACCCTCTTGTCAGCTGGGTATTATCAAGGAGTGATAAACCACACCCTTGTCTTTAGTCTGCTGGCAGTTTTCCTGAGACATGTGGATCAGCTAAAAGTTTTCACTTTTTATTTCATAGTATTTGATCTTCTCATTCTATTAACCCAAGGGTGATTTTAGAGACCATTAATACATTAAGAAACTGATGACAGTGCTGTGTGTTTAAAAGAAAATTGCTGTAATGGAAGCATCCTGTTAAGTATAATGATACTTGTGATACCAAAGGAACAATAGTGGATTAAGTACTGCAAGACCAACTGCTGTGTTTCTTTATTACTTTGACTGAGTGGAGAAGCTGTGCAAGCCCCCTCCCTGGAAGTGCTCAAGGCCAGGTTGGATGAGGCTTTGAGCAACCTGGTCTAGTGGAAGATGTCCTTGCCCTTGGCTTTGGGGTTGGAACTAGATGATCTTTGAGGTCCCTTCCAATCCAAACCATGCTATGCATTTGGGGTGTAAGTTCCTTCCTGGAAAAAGCCTTCAGTAAGGATCATTGTAGGGGAGGAATCTGAAGTCTTGGAGGCTGCTGATGGGGAATCGTGTGAGAGGTATAGCTATAGCAAGTTCTGTAGTGAAAGGTGTCTATAGGAAATTGATTTCCAGCTGCTGGATGGATGCTCCTAATATGGTTCTAACTCCTACATCAGAATAGCCAGAAATTTGTATGTATCTGCTTGAAGCTTTATAGGTTAGTTCTAATAGAAAAAGAAAAAAAAAGTTACAAAAGACCCAGAAACTGGTCTTCCTGGGAATTTACGAAACAGAACTACTAAACATCTGCAGATTTGCTTATATGTAAGAATTATTGCGCTTTTGGAGCATTTCATCAGAGGATACTCATGAGCTAGCATGAGTTAGCATCATTAATAGTTTTACGTTTGATGCTGCACAATACATAGAGAAGCTATTTGTTTTTACTGTATATAATCATACATATCCACACTGGGATTTACTGGATGGGATCTGGGGTTTGTAGTTCATTCCTCTCCATTCCAAGTCATGCTCAGTTAGTGAGCATGATCCTGATTTATGGACTTCAGGAGTGGATTCTTCTCTTGGTCTCCATGCACCGTCAAGTACATGCTGACTCCACTCCTTGGACGGTGTCCTGTGTAATTGACAGGTGCTGGAGGACTCCCCTGCAGATATTCTCCCCCACCAAATGCAATTGAGCTGCAGAACATTATAGAAGTCTCTTATAAAGAACCATCCTGCTGCAGTGAAGAGAAGGATGGGGTGACAAAATATATTTCCAATGTCTAACTTCTGTGATTTTGTTTGCTTAATAAATCTGGTTCCTCAAATGAACAGCTATTTTCTCGCTGTGTCTGATTACCAATTTCAAGTACCACAATAATTTCATAATCATTGTGATGCTTCAAATCTGTGTCAACACTCTACCTTGAAATATTGAACAGCTGGCAGTCCTTTGTGCCTAGCTCAGGACAAATGTCAAATACAGAATTGTCCTGAGATGATGTGTTATATGGCTCTCGTGCACTGCTATCACAGCAACTAAAGCAGTCTGCACACAGCCTGGATGATCATTTTTTAAACATCTCTCCAAGTTATTTTGCTCCTTTACAGTGCAACACTTCGTTTCACTCACATTCCTTTGACGGAAGATGCCATAAAGTTCAATATGGAAGACAATGACAGAAGCATGTAGATGATGATAACACGAGAGATGAAGTGTGTCAGGCTTACTCATAGAGCCTTTAGAGAGATGACAGCTAAGTGAAGCAGCCAGTATGCTCATTTAGCTTACTCGTCTCTTGAAGCAAAGAATTCTGCCAGAAAGGTCTTT
>NW_009727945.1:0-34044 GCF_000703405.1 Apaloderma vittatum | reverse complement strand
CATCCACCGCTTTCCCTTCATCCACTAGGCACCATAAGTCCCAATTTAGCAAAGACACAGTTAGTTCAGAAGTATTTATTTGCGTCTATGGTTCTTACTTGAACTCAGTAAGACTTCAGTACAGGCTTAAAACTTAAACTCTGTCCTGAATAGCCAAGGACATGAGTTCCAGTTTAGACAAGCTCTTTTGCATATGGTTAAATACTTCATTTTGGGCACATGTTAGTTATCCTGATCTCACTGGGACTGCTTCTGAGATGAAAGCAAATTGCTGGGGGTGTTGTGTGTGTGTGTGTGCAGTCTTCAGTAGGAGCTTTCTGTTCTAGATCAATAAAAAAGGGGTGAACTAAAACTATAGATGTACATGTATACGTCAGGTCCATAAGAAAAACTACCTTGAGAATTCCTGTGTCCTGGCACTCTGTTTTCCTGTTTTTTTTGCTTGATTCTACTGTTCTTTTCTTACACATTACTGAAGGCAATGTATCTACTCGCCTTTGTGTCCTGGTACCTTCCCTTGTCGTCATTTATGACAGCACATTCAAACTCCAGTAGTATTTTCTTAGAGCAACACATTAACTTTTCATAGACTGAAGGTCAAAACTGACTTGGAGAACAGATGGAGCATGGAAGGATGAACCTTTCCCACCCACTGAGCATTAACACCTGCTTATTTGTTACATCTGCCCACTGCAGCTTAGAGGTTCCTGAAAATTTTACCCAGGTGATTTAGGACTTACTGTTGGACTGAGTGCAAATGTTTTTCATGGCAGAAGTGGTTTTTTTACCTTTTTATTCAGGCTGCACATTCTGCGGTCTTGGGATGTCAATTAACCCCATGTGCTTACGCTCTAAAAGAGAGACTATGATTTTGCAGAGATGCTACTGCAATAAAATCAAAAAATAAGAGCAACATCAAGATGACACTGAATGCAAAGTGTGAATGTTTAAAATACAGATAGATTTAGGCTTTGAGTTAATTTCATACAAAGTTGTGCTAACTCACTCTTGTGTTCTCTTGTACAGAGCACGGTTTTCTTTGCGGGTTCAGAAAGGTACAAAAAGAATAGTTTGTCTCTATCCCCAAAACTCCAAATAAAGACATTTCAGCCACATAATTAGTGGAAAAACTAATGACTCTTTTTGATCTGCCCATTGTTTGTGGTTAGATACTCGTGTTCTTGTCTTTATGCAGCAGGTCTCTGAAAGATGCTTACTAAGGAGTGATACGGCACTAAATCAGGCGTTATTCTTGTATTTTTGAAGACTGGCCCCTAGATTTGGGTACTTGTATTTAGAGTAGCTGCCAACTGCATTTCAGTGAAAAAATTAGACAGTCATTCATTAACTTCTCTAGATCAGGAGAAAGAAAAATGAAGTTATGTAGCATAAAAAAAACGTGAATGAATAGGTCATTTGCTTGTACCAGCTGAACTTAGCAGAACATGCAATATATTTATCCTTGTTACTGCGTGTTTAAAATTAGAAGTATGTTTTTAACTTTATGAAACATCGTTTATCGGCCTGATGCAAGGTCTACTGGCATGGGGAGTTCTGCTGAGTTTCTGTAGGGCTCACGCCCTTAAGGATAAAACTCAAGAAAAGTAATTCAGATAAGTATTATGTTGTGGATATCTATCCTAAATACTGTGTAATAAAGTTCTGAACAATAAAAATGGAAAGCAATGTGTTCAGACCTTTTCTATTGTTGTTATTTCTTAAATTAAGGATGTGCAGAGTATCCTTGTTGAAATCCAGAAGGAGGTACAAGTCAGTAAGGAAGTTTTCTGTTGTTCAGAAAATTAATCCTCTTTATTTCATGTTATATGATATGACGACTCTTTGAGAATGTATCCAACCTTTTTTTCTGGCTTTCTGCAGGTTGAGAAACAACAATTATAAAAACATGCATCGAAGGCACACAACCCTTCGGGAGAAGGGCCGGAGGCAGGCCATCCGGGGCCCTGCCTACATGTTCAATGAGAAAGGCCCCAGCCTGACTGCAGAAGAGGAACGCTTTCTTGATTCTGCAGAATACGGCAACATTCCTGTTGTGCGAAAAATGCTGGAGGAATCCAAAACCTTGAACTTTAATTGTGTTGATTATATGGGACAAAATGCCCTTCAGTTAGCTGTGGGGAATGAGCATCTGGAAGTGACAGAGCTCCTCCTCAAGAAGGAGAATCTTGCTCGAGTTGGAGATGCCCTTTTGTTAGCCATCAGTAAAGGATACGTGCGCATCGTAGAAGCAATATTGAACCATCCAGCCTTTGCACAAGGACAGCGTCTCACACTCAGTCCCCTTGAGCAGGAACTAAGAGATGATGATTTTTATGCTTACGATGAAGATGGAACTCGGTTCTCCCATGACATTACCCCTATCATACTTGCTGCCCACTGCCAGGAGTATGAAATTGTTCACATCTTACTTCTAAAAGGCGCGCGGATTGAGAGGCCGCATGACTATTTTTGCAAATGCAATGAATGCATTGAGAAGCAGAGGAAAGATTCCTTTAGCCACTCTCGATCGAGAATGAATGCCTACAAAGGATTAGCCAGTGCTGCTTATTTGTCTCTTTCCAGTGAAGATCCTGTCCTTACTGCTTTAGAGCTAAGTAATGAATTGGCCAGACTAGCCAACATTGAAACTGAATTTAAGGTAATTTAACACTGTGCCTTTTCCTTCGGGCTGAATATATTCAGAGTGGGATATGTTTTACATGTTTGATCAAGTCTTGGTTTGCTGTTTGAGGGGGTGAGGGAGGAAATAGAAGCTACAGAAACTGCTTGATGTGTTCATGATGCATCAATTCAGGTTGCTGTGCATTCTCCAGTAAATAAATACTTGGAACTGAAAATTACCTATTATATCAGAAACATCTTTACTTGGAGTCTTTGTGTTGTACACTGTGATTGCTTAGAATTTATGGTTTCTAGCAGGAATTAAAATTAGATTCTTACAAGAACAGAGACTCCTTTTTTTTTTCTAAGAAAGGTAAGGTTTTTTTAATTGAGCAATCTATTTTGGAGACAGAGTTCTAGAGATTGATTCAATAGCTTAAGAATCCAGTACATCTAGTTCTCTTACAGTGATAAAAGGTATAAATTAAGCAACTTTGGTTCTCTGTAAAATAATTTGAATTGCGTTGCATCTTAATGGTTTGGTACTGCATCTGTATGTGATGGATTTAATGAAAAATGAGGAAAGAAATGAGCAAGAAATTGTTATGAAGTTTATCATCATGCCGAACATAATAGTGGAACTTGCAGAACTCTCTTACAAGCTATTCAAGATTTCCATTATCATAATGAATTTGTAAATGTCCAGTGCCTTTTGCATTCTTTCTCTAAGTCATTTACGTGACATAAATAGTATTGTCTCCCTTTCTAAAATAAATTAGTCACGAAAAGGCTTATTTTCAGTGGCTCAGTCATCAACATAAGACTGTTTTCTGATGTATGACTATTGTGCAGCTACAATCACAATTGGTGGCACTGGGGTAATATATGTTGTGAGTAAACTGGGGCAGGATGCTTGCCAGAAATCCATAATTTTTAATTTAGAAAACTATTCAGGTGTTAAAAGATCCATTTCAGGATTTGTAGCTGTATGCTTTCCAATTTAAAAGTGAGAAAAGAGCATGCTCTCAGTCCATCGCCTTTGAAACTCTGTAGTAAGTCTCTAACAGGAAAAATTACCCAAAGTACTGAGGGTTTTTTTGGCAGTAAAATGAAAGCAAAATCTTGCAAACTCTTTTTCCCCATGTGAATCAGAATTGCAAGGACACAATAATTTACAAGGGAATTTTTACTTGCAAGGCACTTGGTCCTAGTGAAGCAACCTAGCTGGCTTTGGTGAATCTGGCTGCTTGAGTGGGGATTACTCCAATGTGAAAGTGCTGTGGGCTCACACCCACAGGTAATAACATTAATATCACATTAATGTTCCACCTTCTTTTCAGTAGAAAAATGTATATTGTGTGGAGCAGGAAATGCCTCAGTATTGTATGCCTGTCTGTTCTGATAAGTGTCTTGCTGCACAAAAGTAAATCTATTTCTACAAGAATCCCTCCTTTTGTTCATATACCTGTCAACGTGGTCTAGACTGGCACTGGCAGGTCCATTAATCCTGCAGGAGCAAATAAGCAATCAAGTGTTAAGTAGTCTCATGGTGGTTATATCTCCCTAGCACTGGCAAATGAATGTGAGTAAATCAATACCAGAAAAAACATTAGAAGCCCTTTGCCAGATTACCAAATTTCCAGGAAGACTTTCCAATTTCATTGCCTTATGGGAAGGTTCTGTGCAACACGCATCTACACGTGTTGGTAGTAGAAGTACTCATGCCTCTGGTTTACTTCAGAGTTGTCACTTTCCTTTCATATATTAATGCTTCCAGAAATAAGAAACTTCTCAAGAAGAAATAGAAAAAAGATCAGATGTATGTATTTATGCAAAAATATTTATTCTTATTAGCATAATCAGTGTGATGTGGAATAAGGTATTAAAACAGTAAGGGTTTTTTTCACAGTACATGACATTTTGAGAATTCATTTCCAGAAAAGAACTCGATTGCTGCAAATGTATTTAAGAAGCCCACAAATGATGAAAATTTATGAAATCAGACAACATCCAGAGGACCTTTTTTTGTGCCTAAAATAATAATTTCCTAGAATTTTTAATATCTATTGCTAAAGTTCTGTAATTACAATTGGTGCTCAACCAATTTATAAAATTATCACTTGGGATTATTTCAGAATAGTTATTTATATGCAATATTAGCAATACAGTTTTCAGGAAGTACAAAAAGTCCTTGAAAAGGAAGGACATGAATAAGGTTTTAATAATGTAGGTGGACAAATAGTAATTAAGTAACCTCTGAAGAAACTCCTGGCATGAACTAATTAAAATATAAATGCAGTGCCTCTCACCTGCTGCTTGCTGCACTAAATCTCTTACACAATAGCACCATTCAGCATGTCAGACTGAGAAGCAAGTACATGCACTGTGTTTTTATAGAACATGAATTTTTTTTGGTGAGTTACCTCATTGTACAGCTATGAAAGGTGAAACAAAACAGTTGTGTGAACAACTTTAAAGGAGAAAAGTTGCATTAGCTGTGGTTGGCCACAGTTTGAGAGAGACTCCAACGGAGATTCCTAGGTGAAAGTCATTTTATCCATTCGTTTTTACAGCAGTAGAAGCTGAATAGATTGTTCTCGCCCTAAATTGCTAAGATTCAGTCACACACTGCAGTTCTTAAGAAATGTCTTTGCATAAGCGTTGCACATCACAAAGTAGCATGGGAGTGTTATTAAGGCAAAAATGGGAGTCTAGACACACGTTAGCTCACACTGCTGGCCTGCAGCAGCCTTTCTGTTGACCGATCAATAGGTCTTTAATAGCAAGAGTAGATGTTCTGGCTATCAGTCTGGAGTGGCTATACTGTCCTATCGAACTCCCTGCTCCATGTGTTGATTTTGGCTCAAAAGCAAGGCCAAGATGGTGAGCTACTCTGTGGCTTCCCACATGCTGAAAAGTATAATAACAGTGGAGACCTGGAGCTAAAAGAAAGAGGGAAGCTGTCAGAGCCGATCAATGCCGATGGTTTTACTGCAGCAGATACTCCATTGGGTAAATCGGTGATTTTTCGCTGAAGCTTAGATGAGGATCTGTCCTAGTATTTACAACGAATGTATAGTTTGGATCAATGCTGCTGTGCCATTATTTCAAGCAAGTGTCAGCTTTTGTACTGCTTATTGAAGAGGAGGGGGAGGGGAAAAGTGGAATAACGTTACATTCACATAGAAGTAATTTCACTTTTTCCACTAAATTCTCTGGGGTCAAAAGGTTACAGAAAGAGTTTTCTTATTAATGGGAGGAAGCAAATCACTTTGAAAGATGTAGTCCACAAATCTAGAAATAAATAATCCCCCTTCCTCAAATTAGATGAAAACTATTGAACTACTTATTTCTACTGAAAATCCTAGCAAAGTGATTGCATTAAATGTCCTGGCAACTAGCCCAGAAATGGGGTGGGTAGGAAATCCCTCAGAGGTGGATTCCTGAAATTTCAGAAAAGAGAGAACTAAATGTCAGAGTCGTTGTGTATGTCTGCGGGTCTTTATACAATGATACGCTTGTGTATTGGAGGCAGACCAAGTTGAAAACAACAACTTTAATTCAGTGCTTTTCCATTTTTCTATATAGCATTTGAAAGCTCAAAATTAAGAACCAGTTCATGGCTTTCTCATTCTTTCCAGTTCCCATTTTGTTTTATCTCTGCAGCAAGGACAATACAGATTTGGGGCCTGATTTAATCCACTGAATTAGGCCCTTGGTGTGTATTGCCCTTGGAAAAATAGAAAAAGAGAGGGGAGCCATCCTCCTGCTGTGGACTAGAGGGTTCCTAGCTCTGCTAGGCTGACACTGTATGTTTTCTCCATCCAAACAGCTTCATATTTTAATCACTGGCTTATTGGCTGTTTTCCACAGCCAATGGAGAGACTACAAAACCTGTTAGCTTTGTACTATATTTCTGTTTTAGTTTTACTTTGTTTTTTAATTGAAATAAACTGCTTGGTTTCCTGAACAGTTGTGCCTGCATCCTGCAGAAGCATGGTCACTACTGAAATGTCACCTTGGAATTTAGGCAAATTATAGCTTAATACCTCCTGATCAGTTTGTCTGTATATCATATTGTCTTTAGGTATTTTCCAGCTTCTTGGTGTTAAACACTAAACTGACTTTAAAAGGAGATATTACATCTCTGAAGCTACTGGGCCATGCTGTGCTTTTACTCAAATTGAAATAAATCTATGTACACTACTATTTCTTTCAAAGTTGGCAGACCCTGGGCCTGAGTCATAAAGCAATTAATCCTGCTCTCATCTACCAATGTATTCTGTTTGTTTTGTTCATTTAAGTAAGCTCAATGTCATTTCCAGTATGGATAACATAGCCAGGATTTGTCCATATGAACAAGTCATCACCCATGAGCCAGGCTGATGAGAATTGCTCTCCCCTTTGGTCCAGAGAAATCAATCTTCCCCCCATCAGCCAGGTGCCAAACCATGTGCAGATGTCTTCACAGTTACCAGCTGTCCACAGGTGACTCATTTCTAAGACTGGAATATTAAAAGCAAAGTCAAAGGAATCATTTTCATATGTCCATTGAACTCCTTAGGAGATTATATTTCCTAGCTAGCAGTCTACGGGAAGTGCCCCTGCATCTGTCTTAAACAGCCTTATTAGGATTAATATTACTATCCACCACATCCTGGAAATAGTGAGTAAAACACTGGGTAAAAGCTCTGTTCACATTTTTTTTAAAGCTGTGACTCTGCACTCCTGTTTCTGGTGAGGTTCCTCTTACACCCAGGTCTGTTTTACAGTCTTGCACGCTCTCAAATTAGACTACATGCTTGCGAAGAAGACAATCAGCCAATTCATTCCATTTAGCAATCCAGACAAATTAAATTATAGATTTGCAAAGGAAGTTATGAAAAGATCTCACAAACCGTAAGTGGCAAATCAGACCCCAGCCCCTGCTGATTAAACTCTTACCAAAGGCATGATCAAAACCACCACCTGGAAGACATATAGTGCGTGGTCTTTGTTTACCAATCCTACCAACGTTGTCAGTTCATTCACTACAGCGTAATAGGTTTTGTTTCTCAGTTATATGCCTCTTGCTGTCACTTTTCTTTCAGCTGTTGTTTTCCTTTCTTAAAAAAAAAAGTGTTGGTACAGAAAGCAGACCTTAGCTGTGAGCCTGCTCTTGTTTGCACGTGAGCTCAGCTGGCCGATGGACTGTAAATGGCAGCTGGGCTTTTTCTGGGGAGGGATGGCTTGCGTGGCAGCAAGTCAAGATGCCTGTAGAAATCTGCCTACTAGGAACTGTTTGTTGTTTCTTTGGGGCTACAGCAATGTAAAAGAGCTGAGGCTCAAATCACTAAATTTTCCTGATGCTGAAAGAGTGGTGAAACAGCTCTGGAGGCTCAATGACTTGTACCTTTTAGGGATGATCTGGCACTCCTGCAGCACAGCTCTTGCTCCAGGAAGTCAGCCTCACTTTTTTTTTTTACTACCTAGATATAAAATGTTAACTTCACAGGATGTGCTTTGCCTAAGCTTTTTAAGAGAAATGACCTTGTAAATTTTCTCGGCATTTGTCTTTATCTCTGCAAAAAAGAAATTGGTACCAATTCCTGCACTTTGAGAATGACATGGTACTGCTGAGGCAAAGCAATAAGCCCTGACATACTTGGTTATATGTCCTTGAGAAGATGCAGCTTTTTAAGATTTCTGACTCTGCAGCACTGAAGAAGACCTCTTAGCCTCTTCATTTCTTAGGCCATCTGCAAATCATGGGTATTGCTGGGGATAAATACATCAGAAACTAAATCAGAGATTGTAAACTACTTCCTTTCCCCATATTAAGTTCTATACTCAATGAAATTTTACTTCACGGGAGAAGACTAACTCATTAAATAGAAAATAAATAGAGGATTTTATGTTTAAGTTTTTAAGAATATAAGAGAGGCTAGTAATAAATATAGAGAAAATAGATAAAAAAATATGTGAAGGGCTAAGAAAATTCGGGAAGAAATTTGACTTCAAAAGCTGAACTCTGCGGTCCTGCATGGAGTTTAAAAGATCATTATTAGACTATTGCTTTTTGAAATGAGTGTTAAGAAAACAGTAAGGGCCAGAAATAAAATAGGAAGGGGAAATATTTTGTGAGAATGGAGAACAGCAATGGACTTGGAAAGAGAAAACACCATCAGGCTATAAAACAGTAAGTCTGCACTTAGAAACTCGGCTTCATACTCAAACTGAACAAACTCTTAGAGTTGTTTGCTCTCGGGACTGACTGATTGGAAATAGCTCCTGAACCTCGTCTCCCATTAAAAGAAGAGCTTGTCATGGGAACCTCCCTAATTAGCCTCATGAACACTCTTGTAAATCAATCATTTAAGTTTTCTGCTCTGACCTGTTGTTCCTTGGGTGATCCTTTTATCCCTTTGTAATCTCTTGCCTCAACATACCCTGTGGCAGACTTCTTGCTTCTGGTGTGTTTGGGAACATCTTTAATGACTTGTATTTATTCTTTCAATAAACTCTTTGAGGCTTTAGAGTTCTTACCTGGCCTTTCTTTAGATTTTCATTTAATTTTCCAGAATTTCTGTTCTTTTCTATTATTTTTTTTTTGCAGATAGAACTTGCATTCTTTTAAGGAGATGTCTTTTCACTTGTGCAACTTCCTTTACTTTCTGCTGTTCCACTTTGCTGGGTTTTAGGAAGAGAAGACAGAAGGGAACTTCAGAAATCTGGCCTGGTAGGCAGAATATATTCACTCCCTTTAACTACTATTTTTATTTTCTCCTGCACAAGTGTCATCAATATTTCCTGATTTGAAAATTAAACATCACCATTATAAACACTTTTGAGTGTATTGCCTCTTGACAATCACTTGGGGAAACCACCTCTTCCCACTGCATCCCTTTCCTCTGCTACTTCTTCTGACTCTCACTGTTAAAATTCTAGTTGAGAGAGCTGGCCACTGGGTTATTTGGCTTCATCCCAAATAATACCTGATGATACTGGGCTCTGGTGTGCCCGGGCCAGAACATCCCTTTCAGATCCTTCTTGTGTTGCACTTGTTGTAATTAGCTTGTTCTCTGCTTCTCCTGTTGGCTCTGTGCTACTTCAGTACCCTCAGCTTCTCTGCGGAAAATCCCTGCTGTCTTTGAAGCCCTCTTGATATTCAAAGTCAAAAGGGTGACTCAGTTTTCAATTTATTTATTTTTTTACTTAAATATGTGTGATACCAGAGAGAACAAAACTGTATCCGTTGCTAAATGCACTCACGCTGCTAGTGCAATAGAAAGAGTAGTGCATTTCCGTAGAAATGATGAAAGCTGCTATTTCTAAAGATATACTGGTAATCTATAATCCTTTTTTTTCCAAGTTTTTTGGCAATGAACTTTTCCAGGTCAGTCTTTAATGAGAACAGTATATTTTTCATAGAGTCAGGGATGTGGTTTGATTTCTTTCCAATTTAAAAAAGAAGTGTTTGTTCTTTCCTTTCTCCTCTCATCTAAAAGCCAGTTTTCTCTACTGCCTTGAAAACACGTGCATTCAGAAGCTACGACTCTTTTTTTCAGTTTCCACTTGTGCAAAGCAAATTCATAAGCAGGTACAACCAATTATCTAACTCATAATACAGGAAAGAACCAAGTCCCAGCAAGCAGGAAAACAAATTTCCTATTATTAAATTTTTAACTTATATTTGGAACAAATTAGGTATTAAAATAAGAGAGGAAATTAAAAATTATCATGAAAATAGCCTGAGAGGAGGAGAATATTTTTAAGCCTTGTGAAATTTGCTCACTGAATGGGACTAGCTCTGTACATGAGGAACTCATTCACCATGCCTTTCTTTTTCGGAGAAAAATTCACTAATAATAGATGCAACACTGAGTTTGTCTTGAGAGCTAAATTAATTAATTGCAGATGTGTTTTGTATGGGTACGTAGCAGAGACTGTGGAAGATGGATGTGGAGAACCTTTCTGACCTTAAAAAACTCCACCAAATTTGTGATTCTTGTATTGTTCTCCTTAAATATTTATAAATTAAGAAATATCCTCTGTATTTTGAGAGCTGTAATTGTAAGTGCTCTTTCTATGCCTGTTCAGTGATTAAATCATTTTGTGCCTGGCACGTTGCCCAAGCAAAATGGTTTTAAAATGTTGCATGAAAAGAAAATCTCCAAAGCTTTTCAGAGTGGTTTAGACTGAATGCCAAACCTGCCATGCCTGGGGCTGTCTTGAAAAAAATACATTCGTATCCGCGAATGTGAAGGTAAGTTAGCATCTGCCCGTGTCTATTCACAGCAAAGCAGAGTAGTAGATACTGTGATTCACAGCGAAGGGCATAACTCAACCATCTACAACTCACACCTGCGCCTGAAAAGAATAAGACCATTGTTCGTGAGTGTTGTATCTCTAGTGACAGTGCTAACCATTGAGCAACCACAAAATTGGATCCTGGCCACTGCTTACAAGATCATTTAGCCTACTTTGTGGAAGACCAAGTGACATGGTTCTTAAAATCTCGCATCTGACTTCAGTCAAAAAAAGAAAAAGAAAACCTCTTTAGAAGTGGACAAAATATTTTCTGCAGGAAAAGGTTTTCTCTTTGCTTTCCTAGACTAAGAAGTCTATGTCTCTGTTTTGAAAGAGTGGAGGAGAGAAAAGATTCTTTCAGTATGTAAAATCAGAGACCATACATCAGTGTAAGAAAGTTTAGTATTTTAATTAATGCCTTAAAGGTTTTGATCCCCTTGAAAAACTGTCTGGAGGAAATTTTTAGCATCTGGAGATGGCAAGACAGAGGCCATCCCGGAAATATTTGAATCTCCCAGAGAGTACCCTTGGGATACTTCTGTTTCCCACGATGTTACTGCAAGTGAGACTTCTGGCAATGCCAGTTTTCATACCATCAGTGCAATGTTTATTACCCTTTACAGTTCCTTGGGAAGTAATTTCTAGTCCTACACAGTCAAAGATTAACAGCACTGCAACTGCAGTACTTACAGCCTGCCATTTTCAATTTGATTGCACATAACAGCCCTAATACTAGAGCAGGATTCCAGTTTAGGTGAGCAACAGACATAACCATAAAAATATAACATATCATGGAATCCCCTTACAATCATTAATGGGAGACAACAGGTATACTCATGAGCTGGGTGTTTTCCTCTCTTAGCCGTGCAGCATGCAAGAGAAAGTGAGTCCTGGTATTCAAAGGGGTGCACCTACTCAGTGATGGCGCAGAGAGGGCTCCTGCCACCTGCAGCTGGCTGTTCTGGAACTAATAACATGTTGGGCCTTTCCATCCCAGTCACTGACATCCTCTGCAATGAGTACAGACCTTGTGTGACTTTGAGCTTGCCCTTGCCAGTACACTCACAATTCATCTTCGAGAACTTTCTTAGAACACTTACAGATATAAAATGGTGTAGTAATACAATGACTCTTCTTCCTCCCCTCGGTAAGAAATGGTACCAAAAGTGGTTATGCCTTAATGTGCCAAAGGTGAACGCATTTTTCAGGAAGACAAAATCAAATTATTGGTGAGGAAAACAGACAGAAAATGATGCCATCGTGCTACTGTAATATCAGTCCAATACAATATCGGTAAGCTTTCTGTTTAATTAGTAACATCAAATGTCCAAGCATACAGCTAATATCAGCACTGTTTTTTAGGGAATAGTTAGGAGCCAGGCAATTTATTATGAGCAAGATGACTGATTTCCAAAGACGGCTGCTCATTATTCATGTTGGGCAAGGATATCTACTGGAACTACAAATGAGCATAATTAGGATTGTTGCTCTGAATGGAATAATAATACTAGAACAGCAGATGGGAGAATGGAGTCAGGTACGTTTATCCAAGGCACTGTAGGGAATTAATATTGTATTAATGAATACAAATGAAGTAATACATTCTAAGGATCTCAAGTCCAACATTAAAGAGGATGCAGATGGGAAAGGATTTAGTTTATCCCTCATTGTGTTGTTAATTGTTGTTATTGTAGATAATTATAATGAACTTATCCTCACTGCGCCTAAGCAGACTATCCAGTGGATTGTGGATAAACAGGAACGATATACAAACAGTTGTACATTGCCACAAAATGGTGCTAGGTACCTTAGAATCTGTGTTTTTTAGTATTTACGTGATCAAAAATGACAATTTTCCTGGAATATAGTGTAACTTCACACCAGTGCAGCATGGAAATTGCTCTTTGCCAGCTGTGTTATTTCATTGTTGCTATCCAAGCTTCAGGATCTGGACTCATTTTAGAGCTCTAGGATCTGGATTAATTTCAGAGAAACATAATTCTACACTTTTTATACTCATATTTCTGCTTAAGAAAGTGCTACAGCATCACCTCAAAGTCTGCTTTTCTTAGAGAGAGGATGATGTCCATACAGACAAGAGTTCTCTGTGCCAGGAGTTTGCAGCTGGGATTACATTGCTGCTTAGGTGCTGTGAGGACCAGAATTTTATCTACTCTGGTGTTTGTGACTAGTTTTCCAAGGAGTTGTCGTTGCTGGGCATTGGGAAAGGTGGAAGCTGGCTGTCTGAGATCTGGAAGACGTATTGTGATTTTAGTTGTCAATATAAGTTTGATCACAGCTCCCAGTTAAGCTAGTATTCGCTTGCAGGCTGGGTTTAGGAGGAGTCTTTCTCCTGATATGCAAGTGTAGTTTGTAGCCAAAATGTCCATGAGATATGGGAATTTATCTCAGCTTAAAGATAAACGCGTTAACTAAACAGTTGTTTTAAATATAAATGCATCATTTTCCCCGTTTTTCCCATCTGTTTTTGAGAAACATAAGAGTTTCAAGCAGCTGAGCTGAGAAGAGCCACAGAGTTGAAGGAGAGCAGCTAGTGTATTTAGCACAAGGAAATTATTGCATTTCAAATTGTATAGGAAATGTGGATCTTCCCCAGTGGAACTTGTAAAAGACAGATCAGGAGTGTAATAAACATAGGAAAACGCCAGAGAGAAAAAGTATGGGTGGTATGTGAAATGAGGAGCTTGGCCCAGAGGTAACTTTTGAGCTTTGATACATCTCTCACACCAGAGCTGCAGACTTGCTGCCCATCATCTCGTGTGTAAGTGCTCTGTTGGAAACAGAATAGGTAGCAAGAAAAAAAAAAAAGGCTAACCTCAACATTGCATTGGAATCCTGCCCTTGAGAAATGCATCTGGGGATAAAAGAGGAATTCTTTCTGCATGACGATAAAAGTGAGGTTGAGATAAAGGTTCCCGTAATGCACGAAGCATTTGCATTTTTTAAAATAAGAAAAGCTATTTCTCAGTGTCGTGTTCCCACAGAAAGGGCAAGCAAATATTTGAAAATAGTGGAGAAGGATTTGGAGTCTTGCACTTCATCATCATGAGCTTGATTTTACTGCTGACATGAATAGACCATAAACTCTTTTTCAGCAAGAGAATTAGCAGGGTATTATTTTGAATGTATTTTGATAGTTTGTGTTTAATAAAGAGAAGCTGTTAACAGGACACGGGGAGACAGATCCTCTCCTTCACCGAATGTGCCAAAGCATTTAGTTAATACCTCTGTATAGCCTGTCCTGCTTATGTGACACCCAGGTACTTGACAGTTTATCTTTTGAAAGCAGGTGTTTCTGCATAAACATTCAAATGAGCTTGGGAAAATCTGCAAGAAGGTAAAAAAGCAAATTTTAATTAGCTGAGAAATCAAAAGCATGTCATTTATTTGTGATGTGGGTTTGAAAACCAGCTGAAATTATATGAAAGAGAAGTACATCATGCATCAAATGCCATTTTATGCTGAAAAGCTGCTATGCCATTGAGATTTTAAATACTCTAGTTTTAAAAAAAGTGTTGTCAATGAACATAATTTCTAAGTATATTTGAATATCTTCAGACACTTGGAATAGGGTGTTAGTTGTATGTTGAACAGCACTGATGTTTTTGCACACATGTGTGCTAGAGAGATGCGCAGTAATGGTCAGGAAGAAGGTGATGTGGGAAAGGAGTCGAGATGGAGGTGTTCTTATGGCAGCTTGTCAGAGACTATTACAAAAAAAGATTTCACTCTGCTCAGAGTGAGAACATTAAATAAGTCAAGTGATCCACTAATTTCAGTGTAGAGACAGTTCACAGGTGCAGGAAATTTAATTTTAAGTTTCAAATGGAAAAAAATCAGTATAAGAAATTAAAAAAAAAAAGGTTGGACTCATTCTGGAGTTTCTTATGCTAGGGAATCTAAAACTTTTTTTAAAGCATCAGGAGTCGTGTTCAGTCTCAGTCCTTAACTTTCTCCTAGGATTATGTGAATGGATTCCTGGCTTTACAACCTCAAATAATCCAGCCATTAATATTTGATTAAATAAGAAAAAAAAAACATTTTAAAGAATTATTTCAAGGGAATATCTAAGTGAAGTATTTTGCATTTTTCAATGGTTTTATTGATGGAGAGATCTTGTGAAATTTAGTCACTTGTTTTGGTCCCACAGAAGCTATGTTTGTCACGAAACCAAACCATTTACCAGAAGTAATTTTGAATAGAGTTGGTAGATACAGAACAGCTAGAGTGCAAAAGAGTAGAAAAAAACAGGGAGCTGCAAACCTATCCTTTCTGCTGCTTTTTACAGTTCCCACTTTAAAGCTCTTGAGATGGTATTCTTGAAGGTTATGTATATGCCTGGACCTGTGAAGGATGCTCTAAAAGCACAGTAACAAATTTGAAGGGATTCTCTTACTCCACCACAGAAATCATTAACGCCATCTTGGTCAGCTTCTTTAAGGATTTGATATATCTACCAGTCAATAGGTATAAGACAAAATCCAAAGTCAGTGGCTTGATTGACATCTTACTGCTGTGTCCCCTTGTTGAAGGGATATGCTGTCACAGAGGTCACCTTCTGTGGTGCATATGAAGAGATGAATTGCAGCTAGAAAGCTTAACCTTGAGGAGAAAAAAAAGGCACCAAAAAAAGGTTCTTACGGCAAATCAATCAGTGCAACTGCCAATGAAATCCTTGTAATGATGGAAGGGATGTTATTTTCGTGGCTCATTGCAAGGCACACAGATTTTTGTCCTCAGTCAAGGTGTTACTATTGTTTTCTGGCCTTCTTTGGCCAAAAATAATGTCAACACAGGCAGCAAGGTCCATTTTGTCTCTTTTACTGGACTCAGCTCTTGGTGTCTCCTGACAGTCCCTCACAGGATTTGAAATCCCCCTTTGCCTGGAGGCACTGTCCCTCTGCTCCCCCCTGCTGCAGCCTGGCTGTCTTCAGAGAGAGAACAGTTTGTCTTGGTTTAGCTTAGAAAGGTCCAAATTGCTTGGAAAGCAACAGAGACATGGTTTTGAAATGTCAGACACTTGCATTTGAACATGTTGCTCATTGTGTCATGCTTGTTGAGGGTGAAAAAGTCGAGGTCTGGATCATTGAAAGAACAAACCAGCAGCATCTGTTGTTACCTTCAGACACAATGAGCAACATGCACCTGAGTAGTGAACTGTTGTAAATGTGCACTTGGCTTGATTTTCAGAGGCATGCCCACTGAATATGACACAGTACACTTAAAACTTAAAAAAATCACTGAAGTTCTGCCTCTTAAAAAGCAAGAGAACATAAACCAACATGATGTTTTGCGTTCTGGAAAATTAACTGTATAGTTTTGGCATAGTCTATGCATGTAGGCATTTAGTCTGGAAACAACAAAAACGCACTCAGCTGTATTCAAATGTGTCAGCAGTTATGTGCACAGTTGATAGAGCTGTTTGGAAAGGTTATTCAGTGCATTTCAGAACATAACGTGAGCAGAGCCCGTTCTTAGCATCTCCTCTCCTTGCCTTCCCTCCAACTGGCCTTGTGGGTTTTTTCGTTCCTAAACATATGGCCAGTCACAAACAGTGTAAATACCCAGAAGGAAATTTATCCAACAGCTTGTAAATTGGCTTTTGCATATTTCATGTGATATCTAAGTGGTAAACATGTATAAGCATTTTGGGTATTTGACATGATGGTTTATTTCAGCATGTAATTTCAAATCTAGCATGTTATATTACTGACTTTCTGTCCCCCTCCTTTCTCTCCCCTTTGTTTTCTTGCTACAAGTATTTTTTGAGGATAGTTTTCTGTTCATATTTACAGAATTACTTCTTTTTTTTCTCCTTCTTCCTCTCAAAATGCTAATCTAAGCAATTCAATATTTCTCTTGATTATCTGTGTGTATGTGTGATGAAGCTTAAACACAAAGAACCAAGAGCTTCAAGGAAACGTAGAGGCTCCATGCAATGTGCTTACAGCTTTCATTTGCATAGCAAATTTAATGACACCCAGAAATGCCAGCTTTACTGCCGGGGACACAGCTCCTTCCCTGCTCACAGAGATGAGGTTGGATTCAGCAGATTTGTGCCACGCAGAGGCTTTCTGGGGCTTTGATAGCCCCAGTAACAGATGCTGGGCATTCATATCCATTAGTTCCAGAAGTCTGGATTTGTGTGGAAACCCTCAAATTCCGGTGAAGTAGATTCATAGAACAAATGATAAACCACGGGCAGAGAAATGGTGGCTTTAATACACAGTCATAATCCTATGTTTCTCTCCTTTTCCTTCTTTTATTTAGAAAAAAAAAGATATATATTGATAAGCAGCATTAGGTTATGCTTTTTTATTTTTCCCTAGAAAAAGGTCTGTAGATTAGATCATTCTGAGCCAGACATGTGGTTATATAGTCAAATGGAAACTCATGTGTGATACTAACTTTTCTGATCAGAAGTCTGACTCTGAAGCTTTAGAACAGGCTGACAGAACCATCATTTGTATATAGAACAGCAGTAAAAACTGTGAAACTTGTAATTATCTCTGCTTAGAATATCTGTTAACAGGTTGTGGTTCCTGTCCTGGCCTTCATGGGTGTTATTTGGAAGCAATTATTAGAGTGAATTTAATTAAGTGTCTTAAATGATAACTTATGGAAGCATTGTCGTGAATAGTGCTCTTATACAGTTTGTTGTGTATTCATGTGCCATGCACTGTCCTCTGTCCACTTCCAGCAACAGCTGTGCAGTGAATAATCTATGACTACAACCAAAAAAAACCTGCAGAGAGTTGCTTCAGTTCTTCATTAAAACACATACTTGCAAGTATTTTGTCAGCATCGTCAGGAGTTAAATGTAAACCCAAGTGTATTACTGAATCTAGGACTGGGATGGTGGTTTGTGATTGCATATAAAGTTGTTTAATCGTCTTCGTTTTTTAACCTATTCGTGTATCTGGTGAAAATTCATCTACACTGGGGGATTCAGCAAATCCCAAACCTGCTTGCTATTTGTTGCAGAATCCAGGCCAGACATCTCTATGTGCCACCCGAAATGCACCTGCAATGTCGGCATCTCAGGGGGAGGCTCCCATGGATAAAGTTCCTTTCCAATCTCTGACTGTGATTGCTTTTTAAATAGTGGCTTTTTTTCATTAACTAGCCCAGATAGGTTGCTGGTCTTACTTTTTCTCATTTTGCTTAACTTTCACATCCCTCTGACCAGAAACAGCTCTTTTCTGAAGAAATCTGGGTGGTTTTGAACAGATGTGGAGACATGACAGAGTTCATTTAGAACATAATCAATAGATAATAATAGGGTACTCAGAGAAATTGCAGTGAATGACAAGTACCATCAGCCTTTTCAAAACAGCAAAATTAGACATTTTTAACTCCACATGCACAACAGTGTTAGAAGAAGCAGGAAATTACTAATTTGGAATCCTTTTATTATGTTCTAGCTTTTAAAAAACGATATTGTAACATTCTCAAGCATTATCCTGATCTTTCTCTGCTCTCTGTCTCTATAGGAAGTAAAATACTCTTCCATGTGTTATTTGAAGCATGTTGGCTTTCTCATGTTCTTAGTTCTATTATTCTTCTTCCTCCCTGAGGCTTGACATTGGTCAGCCTGTCAGGATGAGGCTCCAGCATCCCTCATGTAAGATCTGCTATTTTCATTACTGTAAAGAACTGTCTGTTTTATGAAACTTGTAATCCTCAGACTCCTGTGATAATCGGAGGTAGGTAATCAGAGTATGGGAAGGTTTGCATTATTGTCATTGCCTGTGCCCGTTTTTGCAACACTGTTGAGAGGTCTGAGCTGGATTTTGTGTCCTCAGCCTTTGAGATTCTTGTTGTGGTGGGAGGGAGGACCCTTCCCCTGCAGCCCACCCATGGTCAGGCTTACAACCATAAACATCTTTAGACTGTGAGAGTCATGAGGTGCCTGGTTTGGGGTTCAAACCTAGCTGGCAGAGGCAGTGTTGAAGTGGGGATTGGTCTTTCACATCCCAAGACACGGTGGTCATCTCTCCTTCTGTCTCCTGGCAGTTACCAAGAGTCCTCAGGGTTTTGATCTTCAAAAACCTTGGTGTGAACAAAATAAATGTAAATGCATCCTGATTCTTCTTCACCTCTTCCTTCTGACTCTTCCACTCCTCGATTACCCTTGCCCTGGGGCCACAGCCTTTTGTCTGATGCAAAAGCAAGCCCCACCACTGTCACAGTACTCCTTTGTGCAGAACATGTGGGATCTCAGATGCTTCCAGCTGTGTGAAATACAGGCAATTTATACAACCCTGGTACATGTACCAATATAGCTTGCATACCACTTGTAAATCTTGGCTTCCTTGAGTTTTTTATAGTGTGTCATGACTTGAAGTTCACTGTTTTATATGCAGGCAGGTCATTTCTGTTTGCATCATCAAGGCTACACTATGCAAGTCAGGGTCAGAAGGAGCTGGCTGTCAATCTGATAATCTCAGTTTTCAGTAAAAAATTGGCAAAGAAAGGGCGCTTGCAAAGGGAAAAACAGTGACATGAGAGTCACTGAGTGGCTGTGTTCTCACTGTTGGACTGAACAGGATTTCCTACACTGACTGTGAGCACTAAGGAAGCCAGAACAAAGGTGAAAAATGCTTTTATAAAAGGGATCATCAGAAAAAAAAGCAGGTTCGGTGATCACTGAGGCTTGTCTTAATACATGAGCAAAGTCTCCTGAGAGCAGTAAGCTGCTCTCCTCACTGCATTCCCATTGGCTAGAAGATATTTTATTTTATTTTATTTTATTTTGTTTTATTTATTCTTTATACAGCCTATATCTTGGGTAAGTTGTGCCGCTGCTTGCGGCTACTTAAAAATTGAAGTAAACAATTGTGAACAGAAATATCATTCATAATCTCTGCAAATGTACAGAACCAGTAAAAACATTAGGCTTGGAGATGTGAATAAAGTTGCATCTTGATAGAGTTTGCCAGCTGGGAGCCTGCCATTTACAGTTGCTTTCAAAGCACTTTCCTAGTTGCTAACTAAACTGCTCTCCTTAAAGAAAGCAGAAGAGGAGAAATAATCTGAGCTAATACATACTGGTTGCTCAGATGATGCGCAAATGTTGATGAGAATTACCTAAAATGTCCTGGTTAAGAGATAAGCTTGTGAACTTTGCAAACAGTACACAGAGATTAGTTGTTTTGTTGATTTGTTGGTTTTTTAACCTACTGGGCTAATTATGTGTCTCCGTAACCTGTGGCAGCTAGGCATTTCACTCGCAGCCTACATCTATTTTCAGATGATCTATATTTGTTCTATATTTGATGTCTTTCACAATTTCTGTAGTTATTTCCAGGTGGATATTCTCGTTTGGGCATCTATTCTCTCAGTGAACAGACAGGCTGTCTATTTATTGAAATCCATGGTGAAGATTAAAGCACAGAATCGATTAGGAGTGCTTTGAATCTGCGAAGTTCAACCTGTCTTTCATTTACATTTCAGGCCTTACTTCACCCCCTATGTGATTACATTCACTCTACAAACCCTATTCCCACAAAATATTTAGGTAATAGATTTAGATGCAAATGTACAACCATTTTCTGTCTGAAAGTTGAGGGTGTCTCAAACTTGAGTGCACTAAATTGGCACATTTATAGAAGTCTTGGTGGCCCAGTTTCCATGGGACAGGCACCTGTTCTACCAGAGATAAACATCTACTTGCTGTATTATGTCTCCTTTTAATGAAGATTTGAAGTTCTCCATTTATGAGCCACACATCACAGCACTTGAGGAAAAGAAAAACACAGGTTTCCACCTTTTTGACAGATAAGAGGGCATAACCAGACAAGTTCCACTTTGCAGAAGGTCTCACCAATGAAATGCAAGCTATTCCACAGCTCTCTTCCTCAGCTGCTTCTTCTAAATACCCATCACAAACAGCATCTTCCCATTCCTGCGAGAATGCTCTAATCCTATCTCTGAAGGGCTTTCTGGTTCCCTTCTAAAAAATTCAAAATTTTTCTTTGCTGTGCGAAAAACTTTGTCATAGTCTTCAGCTCACAGGACAGCACAGTAAGCAAAGCTGGGACACAAACACATTCATTAGAAATAACCTGAAACCTATGAAAAAGTCATGAAACCAATTTATTTTAAAAAGTATTCATTATCAAAAGCATCTCAGTTCTAAAGGGGAAAAGCTGTCCAAAGAAATTTAGCCACCTCTAATAACATCTTATTTCAGACAGTGCTGTTCTACCTGATAAATGAATGTTTGTACAGTGCTTTAAGATCAGTGCCTAACAAGGAAGGTTAATATCTTGTTATGTGTAAATGTTAGAATTAACAATTTAGACAATATAGAAAAGGAGTACAAAGCCAGGTTACTCTTATCATTTCATCAAAGCCAGGTTTAACCATCTTCTTTTTTTGGCTGCTGGCTTAATTAGAAAAGCTGCTGAATTTAATTAACTCATCAGACCTAATTTGAAAAGATCTCTCAAGTCAGTAAGAGCTTGTCTTATGCTTATTATTTCTATTTGTTGTATTGACCCTTTAATATCACCATTTTGCTAGGATATTAATGGTAACCTTAATTGTGTTCTAATTTACTGGATTTACACAGGTGATGGCATTTTGCTCATTTTTCAAGTGTCAGCATGTGAAAATCAATCACAATTTAATTTAAGGCAGTGAAATTGCTCTTCTACCCCTCTATTAAGTCAGCTACATACTATCTCTTCTCTCATAAGTGTAATTTGGATTTACAAGGTGAAATTATTTCGTAAGAAATCACGTTGAGTTTCTGAAGTCCCATTTCCTGGACAAGTGTTATGACAAAAATGCTCCTCTAGATGCTCTTTCGGGACTGTTTAACCAAACTGTTAGATAGTAAATTTGAAACTGAACATGCTATTACAACTATATAACTCATCTGAACATATCTGTGTGTGATACTCCAGTTTGTTGTACTGGTCTGAAACTGCTTGATAATTACTAAAGAAAGAATTACTAACAAGGAATCTAAATTGCAAAATTAAATCAGGTGCTTTCCAGACAGTATTTTTGCAGATGTAACCTTGCTCATAATTGCTCTCTCACCTTTTTTTGTTTGTTTGTTTGAGGCATGCTTTCAAGTGCACAACTAGATAACTAATTTTTCTGTTTTCCCTTAGAATGACTATAGGAAGCTATCTATGCAATGCAAGGACTTCGTCGTGGGGGTGCTGGACCTGTGCAGAGACACCGAAGAAGTAGAGGCTATTCTGAATGGGGATGTGAACATACATTTGTACCCCGACCACCACCGGCCAAGTCTGAGCAGGATTAAACTTGCTATTAAATATGAGGTCAAAAAGGTAAGCTATTTCTTCATTTCTAAGTCATGCTTCATTGTTGTTGCCTGAAAAATAATAAACGAAAGGTAGATTTCAGCAAGGTCAGGACTACTCCTAGTATTTTAACATTTTATGGCTTGATTTGCATTTTCTCACATGCCTTAATATGGAGACGGTTATTTGCAAAGGGCATCTTGCAGCAGGTATGGCATTTATTTTAAAGTGGTAGGCAGGGATACAGAGATGGCCCAAGGAACTGCCCCTAGAGCACAGAGCTTCTCGTACAGGTCGTGACTGTGAATCTTTGAAGAGGTCAGCAAAAGTCATTACCAAACTGAGGGTCTTCCCTCCTTCACTATGACTTACAGGAAGGTAAGGGATGAACCTAGTGGATGCTGTGGCATCTTGGGCCACAAATTATAAAAGCAGACAACTTAGTCTAGATCCTTGCTGTTTCCACATCACCTGTCTTTCCTTCAGACTAAATCTTCTGCTTTGACTGAGGAAACAGCTGAACTCTGCAGAAGTCAGACACAAGTCTCTTGTCTCATCTGTCTGCTCTCAAATGCTCCCTGACCCCTTAGCTCTGATCCTCATCTCATGTTCCCCAAAGCCACTTACAACCATAAAAAAATGCTACCTTTTCCGTAATGTTACAGAAAGTACATAAACAAGATGGAAAGTGGAATTAACTTTTTTAAAAGAAGTTCTGTCATTTTTAGTCAGAATTAGATCGAAACCTCAGAAATCGATTTCTGGTTAACTTGGAATTTTGATTTTATTTTTTTTTGAAAGCATGTGAAAGTGGTTTAACATTGATAAAAAGTGATAAATTCCCAGATTCCACTCTCCTACAGCTCCAGATCCATATTCTAGGAGTTCAGATTTTCCAAAATCTAGAAATCAGAAGGAGGATACGTATTTAAGGAAAAACATGAAGACTGAATGACTTTTAGGGGTATTTTAAACAAATGTTCAGCTTTACCAAAGGATGTTATGTGAATGGAAAATTTGATTCTGGCAAATCCTAGGCCTGGGTGGTCCCAATTAATTGCTCCTACAATATGCATTGATGGAAACTGGGCTCCTGCTACAGGACTCAGACAGCGTTCCAAATTTTCAAGCTAACATCTGCTCTCTCTTTCCCCTCCCAAACCCACCACCTGCTTCAGTTTGCCTCTTGACTGTGCTGCTGTGCTGGCTAGAGAAGGTCTTTTCCTGTTATGAAAGCCATTAATTAAAGAGAACCTTAAAACCCTTACTTGAAATGAATTGCTTTCATGCAGGAGCGCATAGTATGGAGCCAAATATTTCCTCCTAGGATTTTGTGTCTCTGCAGCATTCTAATCCCAAGCCTGAGAATAACATCCCAGTTCACTCTTAGATGCTTTTCAATAAGCTGGGTCAAGTTATTGAAGCTGTTGCTTTGATAATAGGAGGCCAAACTTGCCCTGGTGCTCTTCCAGAAAATGAACACACCTAAAAGGCATCAGGAAATAGTCCCACAGTTACCTGTGGTCTGAGAATTACCATGAAGTTGGTCAAAACCTCAAGCCTTTCCGTTGTATGAAGTCTTCTGCACTATTTTACCTGTTTATTCTTAAAAATACTTAGGTCACCCTTTAGATACCAAGTCCATTACCTGGAACTATATTGCTGTTAGTTATTGAGCTGAACACATCCAACCCTGCTTAGCTGGATTCAGAGGAACAATTCTTCCATTTCTTACATTGCATGTATGTGTTCCTTCTCATAATGTAGAACACTGACCTAAAGCATCTGTGGTAGCTTGATCTTTTATGCATAAATATCTTCCCACACTCGGGAAAGCTGAGCAGCCTTCCTGGATCACAGCAACTTGTTGCGCACCAATAATAACTGTTAAACTAATTAAAAATCACAGACATGAGTATTGGTCAACCTGATGTTGACTCTCAGGTTAGCACTTTTCAGAATATTCTTTTCAGCAGGCAGTATATGTTTATGTGTAAGATGAACATTTAACTGCTAACTCGAAAGTAAGATAGTTCCATTTCTGGGAGGCAGAGACACGTCCAGATAAATGGCTTTGGTTATTGGCAGTGACGTATGATAATAGGCTGATATTTATCACACTTGCTGAACAAAGAGCTTGTGTTATGGTAACACAGTAATGATTCCCTTAAGAGGCAATACATTTCAAGTGCAAGGCTTTTATCCAGCTGAGAGATATTTAGGCTTATGTATACAAAACCTATGCTTTGAAAGCTATTTTCAATTTAAGAAAATCCAATAACAGAGAGGGGTGAGATGGAGGGTGTACTCTTACAGGTATTTAATAAATCAATTCTTGGGTATATTCTGTAAATTTCAAGTCACTTTTTCAAAGCAAACACCATGACTTTAGGTGTGAGATCGTACGTGACTCTACACTCACCCAGGGATGTGGATGCATTTCCAGTTTTTTAACTGTACTCTAGGACCGGAATGACACAGAAATAGGTGGTGTTTGCCATTTTTTATTGTTCTGGAAGTTTAGTTGACAGAGTAGGACTAATGAAGGGACTACAGCTGTGCCTGCATCCATGCTCCAGACTATATATTTTCATTTACATCTAAAATTTTAAGAAACATTTGATGTTTTAAAAATCTATTTCGACCATTAACTTCTTAATTCACATTTCCATATTAGTACTCTAAGTGCCTACACTAGACTTTCTTGGATGAAAATTCTCAGAGAATCATTTATATTGGAAATTATTATTTAATATCCTTGATTTTACTTTTACAGCTGCTGATGCTGTCTGCATTTTATCACACTTTTAGTTCCAGAATCTGGGAAAGATGTCAAGGGCTCCCATCCTCAGGAAGGAGAGCAATTGAATTTGTAGAGCTTCATCAGACCTCTGCATAGACTTTTAAAATCTTCCTTAAATTTATCTGTTACTTCCTCATCCTCATAAAATCCAGTCACCACAGCCACAGTGTCCAAGAATGGTATTTGTCTTTAATAGTAGCAGCTCCTCTACTACCTCCTGCCACCTCATGCCCAGCTCACACCCCTCATGGAGTTGTCCTCCCTTTCAAAGGCCAATGGCCACGGAGGCCAGGAGGAGGCAGAAAGAGCAGAATTTTGGAACTGAGAGGCATCACATCGCATTTAATGGATTTAAATCGACCCTGCCATCTTTTGCATTTTTCTTCCTGTGTGCCCATCCAAAAATTTTACGGATGTGATTGATGCAACACACACAGCTGAAATTTGAAGTCCTAATTTTGGTTCTACCATAGTATCTTCTTGATTCTGAATTCATTAACTGCATTCCCCAATATGTCACCCTTGACTGGAGGTAGAGTCTGCACCTCCCTGGTGTGTCCAGTGTACATCAAGCCTGCACAGCACAGACTCTGCCATGAAGTCTGCAGTAGCTTTTGGCCCCAAACACTGTGTTTCTTGTGCCTCTGTTGTGGAAGGGAAAGTCCTTACTTGAAAATCCTCAAGTCTGGGAACAACCGGTCCTTGAGCCAACCATTCACAACCCTGGTCATTGATTAGGCTCTATTGGTGCAGGGAAATCCTTGTGTGCTTGTCAGGGCTAAAAAGGGGATTGAAGCCTTCTTACCTCAGTAAACCTGCAACTGGTACCTACAACAGGTTTTTGTCCAAGCCTTAAATGACCTTTCTCTGCACTTTTTTCTGAATGTTTCCCATTAAAATCCCCTGTCACCTCACCCCTTTCCTACCCCCCCCAAAAAAAAGTTCTGCATTCAACTGAAAGGGCACAGTTTTGTTGATCATTGTACTTTTTTCCTGAATTTCCAAAATTTGAGATGAATCTTGGAAAGTCACTGAAGAAAGCATCAAAAGTTCCAGACTTCACTTGTCCTTCTCTTTTCTTTCCTTTTTTTTTTTTTTTTGCAAAGCATACTACTAGCACATATGAGATGCTGGCAAGAAAACAAGTTTAAGACTCTAATGTAATTGAAAGACTTTATATAGAAGGTCGTTTGAGAATTAAGAAACTCTGCTTGTACATATTTCCCAGTAAGGAGAAAGCTAAAATTACAGTAGTTTATGAAGTGGTCTTTAAAAATGCTCTATTACTCTAATTCTCTACCCCTTTTGAAAGACCTAAATAATCAGTCTCTACTCCAGGATTCTTGGAAAACTGCACTCGAAAGCCCTCTGTTCAAGTTTTCCAGAGTAATTTCTCCGTTCGAATTTATCTGTCTTAATGATTCATGATTGCTCGACAATTATTACAATGGAAACAGTTTGTCAAGAGCAAACCAAACAATCTGCAAACATTTGAGCATTTACTGACTCCTGGATTCTTTCCAAGAACTGGACTTTTAGCTCATGTTATGGGATTGTTGCAAATTTGCCGTTGGCTCCCCTGACGTTATTTGGCTGTGCTTTTCCCTTGCACACTCTAAACAAGAACTATTTTCCTTCTCCTCCAGCTGTGCAAGACAGAGAGGGGAGGAAGGTTGGGAGGAGAAACAGCATCAACAGAGTGCTCTGCTGCTCTATCAGGACTATTCAGGTGGTTTTTGTGGATGTTGTATGAGAGGGCTGGGGAATTGTTGCAGCATGAGAGCAAACAGTACAGTGGAGTCCACCAGCTGAAAATGGCAAAAGTAAAAGCAGAGTTAAGATGAAACAGGAATTATTTACATTGGATGTATCTGGTGGATTATAGCCAAAAGTGGCTTCATTTGCTAAACTGAAATTTTGGTCCCAAGGAAAGAAAATAATACAGATCTTTGGCTTCTTGAGCCCAGTCTCAGCTGCTCTTCATGCAGACTTAAAACACCGAAGTGAGAGTTTACTTCATATTCTTGACTGTGAACTGCAGAATAATGGGTGTTTTTGTTCATTTCTTGAAACACTTAACAGCAATCAGATACTGGGAATATAAGGGTAGCACAAATTTTCCCTTTGTGTGAACTCATTTCCAATTAAGCCAAGCTATGACTTCTACCTGTGAGAGGCACAGGTACAGAGGCTGGGACAACGGTGGCTTGGACTTTTTCCTTGGGCAACTACTAGTGAGAAAATGCAGGTTTTGATATTTTCCTGATATATATCAGCTTAACAGAGCCCCTCATACTCTCTATTCTAGTTTTTGTCTCTACTTCTATGCTCTTTTCTTGTCATCTTTTAATGCTGTAGCGGGGCGTATATGCTGACATTTACCTTTAGGTCTAGAGCTGTTGCTTCTCTGTAGGAGGTGACATTCATTCTCCTTCTTTCCCAATGTGAGGACTATCGTTGCTGTATTCGTTTAATTGCAAATGTTG
Source organism: Apaloderma vittatum (assembly GCF_000703405.1). Lineage (NCBI taxonomy): Eukaryota > Metazoa > Chordata > Aves > Trogoniformes > Trogonidae > Apaloderma > Apaloderma vittatum. The sequence continues at coordinate 6,541 of NW_009727945.1, read as the reverse complement.
AGTACCTACCTCTGTTTTCTCAGCAGCTTAATTCATAGCCATCACAAAGTCACAGCACTTTTCCCTTTCATGAGTTTTAATTTAATTAACAGTAAGACACGCAAATTGGGTTTGAAAAAAAAATTAATAAGAATTAAACAGAACACCAGATGGCTGTGTAAATCCTATTTAATAGAGAGCCGGAACAGGAACTTTTCTCATAACTGTATTATTAATAATTCACATATGGAGGATGCTCCAAACAGAATACTCATGCCTGCATTCGATTATAATTTTTCACTGCATTGGTCATGCGACTCATACTCAAGGGCATGAGAAGTCTCAGCTCTTGTCAACTGCTGCAACAGCCTGTGCTCCCCATTCATTTGCTCAGAGGATGCAGTTTTGTCCTGTGCAACATCAATGCCCTCCAAGGTCCTTCTCACCACTGAACGGGGCCCACCTGCAGCATTTCCACCACACATGGGAGCTGGAAAAGTTTAGTCCCCGAACAGGCAAAAGAACCAGCCCTGCTCCTGTGAGGAGATGCCTCTGCCCCTCAGAACGGACAGTAGCAGACAGTGCCCCAAACACAGGCTGGGGGAGAGATCAGCTGGCACATCCTTAGGAAGGTGAACTGGAAAAGTTTGGTGTTTGCAAAAGAAGCACAATTAGCCGGACAACAGAGGGCAGGAGAAGCCCAGGGATGAGAAGTTAGAGAATCATAGAATCATCGAATTGTTTAGGTTGAAGAAGACCTTTAAGATTATTGACTCCAAGTGTTAACCCAGCAATGCGAGGGCCACCACTAAATGATGTCCCTTAGTACCTCATCTACACATCTTAAAAATACCTCGGGGGCGACTCAGATCACCAGGTTCTGAAATACCTCCTTTAGGAGAACAAGGAGTGTATTTGTGTCATGTGCCATGGTGGGTAGCTATGCCTCTGTGAGATCAGTGTACTCTCAATTTCCAGTTATCCTGCAAATTCCTGCAAATCCCTGTGCCCTGGGGAGGAACTGCTGGAGGTGAAAGGCAGAGAGGGCACATGGGGCCACACCAGCCACCGCCTCATCTGCAGCCTGTACATTGGCCTTAACACCAATGGAATCCTACATTTCAGGAACCCAAGTGAAATGTTTCAGCTCCACAGCCATCAGAGCTCTGTAGGTCATAGAAAAACTTTCATGTAGACGTTTGTTCTTCTTTGAAACAAAATTAATTTTAGGAATTTCCAATGATATGAACATTGATCTTTCTGTAGCCCTATGGTTGTAAAAATGCACAGCTATGACTTGAAGCAGGACAAGGTTATGTTTTAATGTCTAAATTTGAAGCCACAAGGAGAATTCAAGAAAAAAGGCTTTTAGGAAGTTGACTTCTTGCTTTTGTTTCTGTAATCCCTGGTTCATTTTTTTCCACTTCTTAGTATTAGAAATATTCAATTGAGGTCTTGCGGAGTCATTGGTAGTTTGGACTGTTGTGGTGGGAAGAAAAGTGTCTCTTGTTTCCATCACCAGAGAACCAGTTGACACTGTATAAATGTAATTTAGTAGCTAAGTGAGCAGTAGAAACACTGTGGTCAGTCTGGACTCTTAAGCTTATCCATGTAATTTTTGTTTTTACACTTTTAATTGCATATTACAGGCATTTTGTCAGAAATTGGAAAGGGAAGGAGTTACTTCCCTTCCTCACAGAAAGTGATTCTACGTCTCTGAGTATTTCATTAACAAGGTTCCTTCCTCCCACTAAAATCTGTGGTTCTGATGATTTCCTTTTGCCCAGATGTTTTAATTCCTTTTCTTTTCCAAGATGAATCTCATTTTGTTATTTCCTGCCCATACATCCGTCCTCTCAAGGCTTGAATGAATCATTTCTCCATCCTGAGTGGTGTTTGCAATATTCCCAATTTACTGTAATATGCAGACTTATTTATTTTCATTTGTAAAGTGCCACAGGGTCTTAGATGTCCCTCAAGACATTGACAAGAGAACACGGAAACACATCAAACACATTGCATGGGTGTCCATCACAGATGAAGAGATGTAAAATTACCTTTTTTAGTAACATTCTCTTAGAAAAGAGCTGCTATAAACCCGACCTTTGCTGTCCTCAATTTTGGCTTCATCTATCTCCCCATAGGCAGTACACCTGTTAATGTGCATTTTGGATGGGAAGCCAGATGGAAATGAATACAAACCCTCAAAAAATAATATGATTCAGTATTTCAAGTTACTGAGGGTGTTTTCCTAAACAGTACTCAAATTAGGATATCTGCATGGATACTGACCCAGCATGTTGCTCTCTTACGTGGGGTTCTTTTCCCACACTTGTAGATGTCTGCTTGTGAGTATGTTTTTGAGACTCTATACCTCACAGAATCATAGAATCAGTCATAGAATCATAGAATAGATTTAGTTAGAAGAGGCCTTTGAGATCACCGAGTCCAAACTTTGTCCTAGCCCTACTCAACACAACTAAATCCTGGTGGGAGGAGCCTCGTCCTATGAGTGAGTCTTTGTCTCCATCAGCTCTGCTGGAAGTGAAGCCGTCTACACCAGAGGCATCTGAGTTTGAGCACCAGCCCAGCCTTTCCTCACCATGTAACCAAGGGAAAATAGCTTAGTGACTCTCCTGGGACAGGAAGAGGCTATAGCACTTTAAATTTCTCCTTTTATGCCCACTGTGGTTGGTTGTTTTTTCAGATACCAAAGGGAGCTTGTTGTTAGCTTTTTATTGTGGCTTGTTTTCAGACGAATAATTAAACAATTTCCAAGTGGTTTTGATTCTGCACGGATATGAAAACCCTGGAATGTTAGAGGCTGGGACTTCCAATTCATTTGCTTGTTTTCAGATAAATAATTCAGTGATAAGATTTATTCATACATGTAAAAAGAGGAGAAATTAGACATTAGCAATAAAACTCTTCAGAAAACATACAGCCCACTAGAATATGAAATTGAAGTTTTCTCAAGAGCCAATCACCTTATTCACTACCTTGTACAATAATGCTTAGCACAAAAAAAGTCTCTTCCTTTGTTTCAGAGAAGAGAAATTATAAAGAAGCTTTAGGCAGAACGAGGTCTAAATTGAACCAATTAAAGAATTTCTATAAACTCCATATTTTCCTGTTATACACCTCAAATATATCAGACTTAATTTTATATCACATGAATTGAAAATGTAACAGAACGACAAAAATAAATCCCCCTCCATTACCTCCCGCACCCCAATAAAAGGATTAGTAATTTTGTATTTTCACTTAGCACTGGAGAACACTTCTGTCAACAAATGAATTGCATTTGAAACGGTCCTGGCAGTTTTATTTGCCCCATTATTTTTGTTATCTATTAGACTAATTTGTTTTTATTGGGTTTCATTTTGTGCCTGTTTAACAATCTGTGATGCCTGGTCGAATCCCATTTCCATCCTTTTTGCTCATTCTAACGGGGCAATGCTGTCTCTTTTACAGAGCTGCATCACATGGGCCATTTGTGGCAATTACACAAGCACTGGGATGACCTTCACTGCCTTGGTTCCATCTTCTTGTCACCTTTGCAAAGTGAGATCTCAACCCTGTTAATGTACCCGCTGATGCAGCAGGGAGTAGAAGATCTATCCCAAACAACACGTTTGCTTTTATAGAGCAGATTAAGTCACACAAAAGAGATGTGGCTGTGAACTGTAGCCATGTTAAGGTTTTAAGCACCCAAAATCAGAATTCTAAATTAGATAACTCAGGTTAACAAGCAAGTAGATCCAGATTCTGGATTTCCATAAAACTAGGGAATATGGGAGTATCTTTGTTTGATGCAAGCATTTCCCCGCTGCCAAATGACTCTAATAAGAAAGATATTTTGGTTCAGAAAAGTGCGTGTGAAAGGTCTTACAAAAGGTATAATTTATTACAAAACTATAAGAAATACTTCAGGGGTTGTGCCTTCCAAATACATAAAACTTTTTCCTTTGCTGCCAGGTTTCTAAACGCTGATGTTAGACTCCAGATATCAGGTCTGAATATTCACTAAGACTGTCACAAAATGAGAACCACATGAATATTTGTGTGATGCCATTAGACAGTCAAATGAACCTCAGGGACAGAGTGAAAGCTGCAGAAATCCTCAGGGCAGGGACATTTCCTTGCTTTGTGTTCTCCCTGTGCATTTGAAGCAACTGCAGTTTCTCATAGGATCTTTTCTCACGTAGTATTTATTTTTATGAGGTGGTCAGATCCCATTGAAACAGTTCTCGAGAAGCCGAAATTTATCCAAGTTGAACAGGGTTCCAGGAAACTCTTTTCTGCATCTGGATGGAGGAATTTGGACCTGCTGATTTGCTCTCTCTTGTAAGGTTACTTTGGTGAAAGGTATTTTAAAAACTGGGCCTGTAGCCATGAATAGAATTTAACTATAATTAAAGCAGGTTTCTATCATTAAGAGATCACAGTCCCACAGCCTGGGTATTTGGATTGGAACTTTACTTATTATTTTTAACTCACAAACAAAGGGCAAGTAGCTTTCTGTTTCTTTCTTAGACTTTGAACAGTTTAATTTGCACCTCTTACCAGGCAAAACAGAGAAGAAGGATCCAAGTTCCAGTCGTATTTACCTCTGACAACCTCATTTGTCATAGTTTAACAGCACACACACTTGCTAAAGGCAGATCTTTTTTCAGCACTCTGGATCATAAAATAAATATGTTACAACCCATCTGGTTCTGTTAAGGTGTCTCAGAATAGTCTTTTCAATACAAAGGGCTCTTTGGTCACTTGGAGGTTCGCAGAACAGAGCACAAGGTGAAGACAAGAAAAGGCATTATCCTCTACTCCGTAATTCCTAGCAAGCTTCAGTCATTTCCGCTGAGCTCTGTCCTCCACTGCTCTGCATCAGGTGAAATAGCTCTGCAGGTAGCTGGGTCTTTTACTAGATCAAAAAATTGTTCCAGCATATTTTCTACTTTTTTTTTTATTTTTTTTCCAGAAAAACTAAGTTTCAGTTCAAGAAAAGTATTTTATTCAGTATAAATCCAGACATAATTTTGGCTTTGAGCCTTAAAAAAAAATAACAAAGAAATCGTCAAAACTGAAAAGTGATTTAGAAGAAATAAAGTTATGTTTTCTTTTAATATTTTCATTGCCTTTTTTTTTTTTCTATCATGTGCATGTGGGCATATGTTTGCCATTTACTTCATCTGATCCTCTTCGGTGAAATGGCAGTGTATTTTTTACCCTTCAGGGGAAGAGCTCTAATATCCCGCTTTGACTTTTCCCCCACTTTCTTTGACCTCTGCCAATGTTTGCTGATACTCCCACAGCATCTTCAGCAACCTACTGGAGAAGGATGATTTCGTATCCCCTTTGATGAAGGTTTTGCTGAGAGAAACAAATCACCTACAGAGAAGTGGAGATGGGCAAGCTCAGCTTTCCGCTCCTCCCTTCCTCTGGCTTTCCTCAAACACGAGTAAACGCCAACGCATCTTCCAGATCAAGACTATCTTTGGTCCTGAGGCGAACATCAACATGGCAAGCTCAGCTTGGGTTGGGTTGGTCTGTGAGGCACATCATGAAGTCTTCTTAATAATACTGGCATACTTTCATCTTTCCAGAGCACACAGTGTCTGTGGTTTAGATCCCACGTAGGTTTTCCAAAGTACAGACCCCTGCGGGAGTGCCGCTCCCTGGTGACATCCCTGGCAAAAAGGGAAAAGCCATATATACAATCCACTTGATGCTCCCCTCACTTTCCCTTGTAATTCAGAGGCACAGGGTGACAATCCACTCAAATGAGTCGTCCAAATGAGTTCAGCATTTTCACCAGGATTGATGGCATTTGAAGCATCATGCACCAATCCAGGGGTATCTGCAGCCCAAAACACGTGAATCAATGGAGGGATGACCCACATCAAAAAGAAAATATTTAATAATGAACCCAGAAAGTTTTTTTTGAAGGACACAAATGCAACTACATGATGGAAAGAAAAATTGTTTGTCCCTGCCAGTGTCTCTTGGTAGCACAAATGTTCTCCTGAAAATCTCTTTATGCAGCTCCTTTTCTAGCTCTGTGCTCACTCATTAAACACGCCACTGCTCTCCTGAATTGCAGCAAATTTTGTTTGCTGAGATTTGCCAGCATTTGTTATAAGACTTACAGTGAAGGGGCAAAGTGGAGAGGGCGTGATAGGAGTATCTCTGTGAAAGCAAGATGTTAAAGTCACAGAGTTGCATGGTTAGTTTGGACACACAGGTTTTTAAAGTGTTTTCACTGATTCACTGATGAGTTTTTCCTTCCTACTTCAGCCCCTGGCTATGTAGCATAGGGTGCATTAGCAAAGCAAGATGATCCTGTCTGAGTGGGTAATTCTTTTGACTCAGTAGCAGATTTCTGCCCTTGCAAGGGAATTAAAATTATTTCAGTAATAAAAGAGATACTGGGGGTTTTTTTCTGCATGTTAAATTCCAATCATCTCAGGACGACCTCTGCTTTTTACTTGTCTTGCCTTGCCTTGAGTTTTCTTATTTCTGCTGACAGCGTTTTCCCTTCCAAGACAGGTCTCTTCTCTCT
>NW_009727944.1:2465-2928 GCF_000703405.1 Apaloderma vittatum | reverse complement strand
CCTTATCTTGTATATCTTAGGCCTCTGAATACCCACCGCTCAACGATCCCCTCAGGACCCGCCGCTCCTTCTTTCACAGCTTTGCTGGGTGTCGCCCTTCTCAAAGCTCAAACAAACATTTATTAATTTATCACAACACATGGATCGGGCTCATGACAATTGATTCTAATTCAAAAGCACGATAAGGCAGACAATATAACAAAAGTCCAGGAAAAGGTTGACTAAGCAATGCACTACAATAACTTAATAACAAGGAATAGTAAAGGACATCTAAACACAGTATTAAAACTGTTTTTCCTTGCATCAATATGCTAGAGTTTGAAGCAGCAGAGACAATACACAGGGTAACGCACCCAACCACTACTACAAAAGGTTAGGGACAGGGATGAAAAAAAGATCCATCACCAATTGCCCTTATACTTGACCATCACCCAGACCTCCTTGGTCCAAGGGGGTCCCCTCT
>NW_009727944.1:0-2321 GCF_000703405.1 Apaloderma vittatum | reverse complement strand
CACTCTCTCAGGGCAGGAAAGATGAGAGAGGATTCGTTGCAGCTTCACGAGGACCAAGTTACCGGCTGTCGCTCCGCAAGGCTCGCTTCGTCATCTTCGCTATGTTATCCTGAAAGATGCTTAATGAACACGGTTAGCATTACATAACCGTCACCATTATGAGGATCTGAATCAAGGTTTCTCATCTAGAGCTTGATTTCTTTGAGCTACCCATAGCACTTCACCCTTTTTCATCATCACTCACCAAGCACTGCCAGGTCCTGGAGCACAAGCAATCCCACAAATAGCCTTATCTTTGCCAAAAGCAACAACTACCCACAGAGTTGTCCCTCGCAAATTCTTAAAACACACACACACACACACACACACCGCCCCCCCCACACCCACCCACACCCACTTACACCCAGCAATACTTTAAAAAGAAAAAAAACCAAACCCACCGCACCTGACCTGTCTAGTGTGGGTGCCGCCATGTTTAGTGAGGGCGCCGCCTCCCTGCCCTCCTGCTTCACCGGGTAGGCCGGGTGTTAAACCTTGAGAAATGTGACGCCCCAAATGATTTTATTTTTCCTTTGAAACGTAATAGCCGGCAATGCATTCCGTGTGCTAAAGGCAAAAGCCCGTTTTCAACCCTTCCCGTTTGCAGATGTTTAATATGCAAACCGTTAAAACCCCAAACCAAACAATTACAAGAAGTGGAGTCGCATAATCAGAAAGTAACAGCGCGTTTTAATCTTTCAGATCTGAAACAAAACAGCGGGTATAGAAGGTTGGATATTAGCAGTTAGAAAGCGGAACTAAGTGCTTAAAATGTGCTAAGTGGAAACGGGAGTTCATAAAGCAGATTGCTCTCCAGCATCCAGCTGCTTTGTCGGAACGACTTTATTTCAGTTCTATAGCCTGCTTTAACTTAATTAATAATAAGTCGTAATAGATTGTAAAAAGCCTCAAGGTCTTCGGAAAAGTAAACATTGATGAGGCTTCCTTGAGGAAGACAATCAAAAGGAAACGGAAATTATGGAAGCCTACAGCAAACACACAGAATGACCCGTGGCACACCGGGGAGCCAAAATGTATCAGAGGCAACCTGTCTTTTGGCTGCTACATCGTTTTAGTTTTAGTTGCGGTTCCTGAGAGGCTGCCATTGTGCAGTACCCCCAGGACACACAAAGGCACACGATGTGTACCGGCACACACTGCTCTCTGTGTTTATTTACACCAGTCGCGGGCAGGGGAAGCTCCCTGGCTAGGAGAACTGCTATCGATATCCTGGGCAATTGCGAAACCATTAAAGACAAGTTCGCAGACCAAAATCGACCAAAAAGGCACTTAGCAGCTAACTGCTCAGTGCTTGGCCCAAATAATGGCTCCCTGTAGGAACCATACAGCCCAGCTCTGCCTTAAGAGGCTCCTATTGTTGTGCTTGGATGGAGGCGATGACTGGAAGAACAAAAGCTCTGCCAGTCCTTTTGTAGGGGGCAGGGCGTAGGGGTAAGAGCAGTATCAGACCAGAAACCCTGAAGGCACCTGCCTCAGCAGTTTGCTCTCATATGCAAAACCCATCTGGGCAGCGAGAAACAAACACTGATAATTTCTCAGACCTTCGCTCCCAAGTCCAACTTTGCTCAGACGAAACGCAGCTGTGTTTTTTGCAAGCAGACAACTCAGAAGCCCGGACAGCAACAGCTTCCGGCACAGACATTTAGATGATTTGCTCAATCAAACACAGTTATATTTACCAACGGTGGTAAAATTGGCCACTTCACCCTGTGAGTCAGCCCTGACACCTGCTAACTAGGGGGAAACTAAAAGAATGACCAGAGCACAAAGGACCTTGGGACAGACCCCCCCCCCTTCAAGACACCAGGGAGAGAGAGAGAGAAGTGCATGGGGAGCTCTGGCTTTGGTTCATTATCACTCGTCTCCCCACACGGCCTCACTACAAGTCATTAATAATGATCTTTCTACACCTTTCTACCAGGTGTGAAGGTGTTTGGCTCATTGGCCTGGGGGAAGGTGTCCCGCAGAAGAGGGACAGGGGCACCAACAGAAGGGTCAGCTTATTCTACTGTCCATGCAAAAGCCACGGAACATTACAAGCTTAAATATGTTAGAAAAATATCAATCCTCTTTGACTTTATTCAAATAATTAAGCCGTGAGCTTTGCAAAGTTAATTTCTCCACATGGTGACATGACCAGAAAACTCTTTATATATAAAAAAGTCTCTTGATGACTGGAATACAACAGCTTAGCTACACAGCACACTTCTTCAGCCCCAAAACTTTATGGTACACATCTGATACATGCTGCTAAGTTATTA
>NW_009727943.1:45954-62361 GCF_000703405.1 Apaloderma vittatum | reverse complement strand
ATAATATAAAAAATATAATAAAAGTGTTTAAAGTACAGAATTAAAATGTAACTTGTATCGCTAAGAAAAGACTAAAAAGACTCACGTCAGAAAACTGCTTCCCCTGTAATTAATACACAATAGCTTTCTATAAACAAACTATAAATTCATATGGTTTTCTTGCACTAATTCTTTATATGCTAATATATCTGCTATGTAAAAAAAACCAAACCCAAGCAACTGTAGCTGTAGAAGAGAGGAAAACATTACAGTACAACAGATGACAAACATACTAGTTTAACAACCATTATTGGGCTGACTGTGAGATTACTGAAACTTTGCACACAAATTTTCAGAATCCATCACTTGTAGTACCTCAATTTCACTATATTAACAAGAAAACATCATAAACTAAGTGCAGTCATTGATTCAATTAATAATCAGTACTATAGTTCAGATTTCTAGTGCAAAATTTATTATAGAGTATTAATAGAGCTTTTTCCATTTGTGGGGGATTTTTCATTACTTTTTTAAAAAGAGAAAATCTAGCCAGATAATCAAACTGAAGAAGGTGCAGGATTACTGGAGCACTAGCTATAGGAAAGCTTCAAACTCCTATTAATCCAGACTATTTTTCTTTCTCAATTTACATAAAAAGTGTGCTCAAAATTTAGCTGGAAAAAAACCTGGGCATTTCTTCATGTCACAAAGTGTCACACCTCCATGACCCTAAGGCAATTCTTTTGCAGTTACACAGTCACCTCCTAACTCTTGAATTAGTGTGCAAAACTGCAATGAAGGATAAATCAATGTATAAATAGTCCTATATGCTGATTCACACATTACAACTGAGTAATTGGAGAAACACCAGAAGTCATAGAATCACAGAATTGTTGAGGCTGTAAAAAAGACCCCCGAGATCATCAAGTCCAGCCTATGTCCCAACACCACCACATCAGCCAGACCACGGCACTCAGTGCCACATCCAGCCTCTCCTTAAACACCTCCAGCGACCATCATTCCAGAAGGGAAATCTAGGAGTACAACCAGCCTTCTTGCTTGCTTTGCTTCTTGCCCACAAGTCCTACTTTCCGTTCTGCTCAGTGACACAACACTGACAGCAACAGCTAACGGCGTCCGCACAAGGCACCATATGCCAGGCGTTACAGAGACCGTCAGCTGAGATGCCCGAAAGGAGCTTTGCTATCAAGACGGGCACTGAACCAACAGCATGAACTTACTCTGCCCAGTCTGACAAACTGTAAGGAGTTACGCAAAGAATGGATGATGGTTTGGCCACCACTATTGCTGGCACTGTTTCTCAGGATGCCCATGCAGGTTTAGGTACACTTCTTGTGAGAAGGCTCTGAAAAATTTCAGTTTTGTGTCAGGAAAGGTACTTGATTACAACCCTGCCTCAAATGTCTAAACTCCACAAGGAATATGAGGTTTCAGTCCTATCTCTACATTTGCTAATTCTGTGCATTTCTGCGTGTGACTTCTTTTTTGGCCTGATGTTGAAATGCCCAATGATGTACATGAGCACTGCATATGACACTAGGGAATGGAACAAATGATTTTTTTTTAAAAAATATATTATTTCTACTTTATCAAACAGAAATTCATAAAATATTTACTGAAGTGTAGTTTGTAGGTGTTAACTTTTTTGAGTCTTGCTATTCTCTTAGTAGCAAATGAGTCAGTCATTAGTCAACAGAAAAATAAAGCCACCTTTTGCAGACATACTGCTGATAAAAAACACATCATAATTCATCTTCTCAGTAGTGCAGTTAAGATTTAGTAGGTATAGAAAACTAAGATACCAAGAAGGAAAAAAAGAATAACGAGAACTATCATTCCTCAAATGTAAGTTATTCTAATATCTCTCAGTGCTTCAACTTGGTCAGACACAGACTTTAAAAAGCACAGGTATATGGAGAAAGAGTTTTATAACACGTTTTAAGGTGAATATTATACTACATAAATATTACTTAATTCTTAGTATTTATATTGCTACATAGATCCCAGTTACTACCACAAAATTCTTACTATTACAGGCATACCATTTGCTACATCAGTTCTTACAGTGAAGAAACACAAAAGAACTTAAAAATTTTTTTCTCTTATTTCTTTCAATTTAATTATATTTGGTGACTTATCTCCAAAATCCTCCTATTCTACTTTACTTCCTTTTTACTTCCTTTACTTCCTTTTTTGTTCCCCACACTAGTTTCTTGCTGTCTTCCCTCCTCCAATTCATGCTCTCGCATCCAAAAACCAACCCAAAAAGCAAGAGAAATAAAACATACCCATTACCATCGCAATATTGTTTAGTCACAAGGTATCACTACTTGTGAGATAACCTTTTTGCTTTCTGCTGTTCTAGGTATTTAAAATTGTAAAACTCCACATGTCTAGCATTACTTTTATTTTCTATTTTGTATTGTTCAGTCCAATGAGATTAAAACTCCATATGTCTAGGATTACTTTTATTTTCTATTTTGTATTGTTCAGTCCAATGAGAACCTGAAGCTTTGGGACCTCATGATGCTCATGCTCATCAGCAAGTAGCTTGTTTGCTAAAACATTCCAAATTTACAGAATCATGGAATGTTAGGGGTTGGAAGGGACCTCAAAAGATCATCTAGCCCAACTCCCCAGCCAGAGCATGATCACCTACAGTAGATCGCACAGGAACACATCCAGGCGGGTTTAAATTTAATTGACAAATTTTCAATAGAATACACACAAGAAATATCTTACTAGTGTTAAAAAAGCACAAAACAACCCTGACACCATTCTAGACAACACTGATAAATTCAGCTTACATAAAACTGCATAGTACTCTAAAATACCTGCCTTGGGAGCTTGTGTATGGGGGTAACATCCATGTCCAACAGAGGATTTCAGCTGGACAATGATGAAAAGTCCATATGTTACAGTGCCACCATAAATTATGTTAGAACGTATGGTCAGGCCACAGAGGGGCTCCAAAAATAGGTTAGAAACAGCTCTCTGACTGAAAACAAATTGCCTAAATTCCAATAAGAGAAAACAGTGTTCTTGACATATACTTTCATGTGGCTACCGCTGTTTTGAGCTAAGTCTATAGAGATGGAATACAATATGCCGCTACTTTAAATTTGGAGGTTGTTATTCCATCAAGACCCTGAAATGCAGAGAAATCTGCATGGGTCTGATGCCTCCAGGCTTCAAGATTTATTATGAAAAAAAAAAATAAAAAGAATGATGGCATGTCAGTTGGCCTAGACATCAGCTATTGAACCTACATTATCGAAGAAAGGAAATCTCAAAAGACTTTTAATCATCACAGACATTAAAATGTTCACAAAATAAATATCACACTGCCAATGTGTGTATAAAAGGTAAAACTTTTGAAATATAAACAAAAGAACATACAAAGCAGAATAATATTCTCCCATTGCATTTAATACTCTTAAAATTAAAAGAACACCTGACTCTACATATCTATAATGCATCAGTTCACAACTTTGTATCTCTTAAAGCCAGGATTAAGCTTTGTAAGATGCTACCCTGAATGCAAAATAAGACAGCCCTGCAGAAGCAACTGCCGTTAAGCAGCTTGCAATCTAGATGCTATAAAATTCTAACCTCTAATAAAATCAGCTTCAATTTAAAATTATGACATCTGACAGGATTTTTTTCCTCGCAACTAAGTATCTTAAAACGCGAGTACAAAACAGATTTACAAAGTGCCATTATATTGACTTCATAAATTAATATTCAATAAATTTAATTGTCTTCTGCTGAAGAAGCCCTACACCTCTAAGGGTGGGAATCAATCTGGGATTTGCTGATTAACATGTTATGTTGATTAATCCTATGATCTCATTGAAAAGTCTAAAGATCAAACGAATATTAGATAAGCTGCCGTGTTAAACTAAGCAGAATTCAGTTTTCACATTTTACTTCTGGTGTACAACAGTTTTTGGAATAATCCTTCATGCTTGTCTGATAAATACATTTGAGAGCTACACATGTGATGTAAACCCAGCAGAGTTGTACTTAGCAGAGAAAAGTACCAAGTTAAGATGCATTAAGACAATCAGGATTTATAGTAATTACAAGAAATCTGCCAGGGGCTAAGCAACCCTGCTACTTCTGTAGTGGCATTTATAATTTTTTTGCATCTTCACAAGTTTCCACATTCTGTTTTGATATTTCAGGTAGTCTACAGCATGCTACTGGGAAAACAGAAAAAAATCTCCATTGCACATATATTTCTAAATCATTTTGCATTACCACCTTAACGTTTTCAGTAACTTGGCACTGGCTGCTCTAACTTCATCTCCCGACTCAAAAGAAATAAAAAGTTCTGTTAATGTAAAAGTTGTTTCTTAGGATCACCTTTGGCTGAGGTAAAACAGAAGCCTGAAATAAATGAAAAATTTAGTTATTTTAATTGCCATTGCTGTACCAAACAGCACAAAGCCATATTGTCCCACAGCATGAAGTGATCAGATAGCTGCCCAAAATGATGGACAGCTCTGGCCCAGTGAACAGGCAAAAAATCCCATTTACACTCTGCCAGATGGGACCTACTGGACGCTTCAGCGCAAACAACTCATCCTTCTTCAGACCTTCTTGTCCGACTCTTGAGCTAGCTCCAGCTGATAATGATGGATATCAAGGCTACAGTAAAGTGGGTGACAACAGCAGCCTTGTTATAACTGCCAGTCTTCCAGTCTTGTCATTATTACACATTGAAGATTTATTTGAGTTTATTGTTGTGCACAGGGTCTAGCCATTTACAATTCATCACCTAGTATAGAAGGTTCAAGAAAGTGGCCATAGCTATAATTGCCACCTCCACCTGCTTCTGGAAATTACGAGGTCACCAGCTAGGGCAGCCCAACAGCCACTGAGCTCCGTACGACCCCACGAGCACGCGCAGCGAATACCATCCGTGTTACTCCTGGTGGGATCAGACTTGTTATCCTGGACATTTTGGAATGCCAGATTTTGTATGTAGTTATGGTACACACATGCTTCAGAGTGTCCCTGAAGTTCTCCTTCCTTAACAGCATAATAAAATTTTACACTTACCTCAGCATCCATTGAGTTAGTGTCACAAGTCTCCCGTATTTGTAAACTAATATTTATTTTATGTATCTATAAAGAATTAATGCTATCGTAAGTACAATGGGAAGGCATTTTTCAGACAGGCTTTCCTAAGATTACAAAACAACACCATGCACAATGTGCTAATGTTAAACAAATCAGAAATAAGTAGCTTAATAACTCCATGCAAAGAATTATTTACTTTTACCATGGGTTTCTTCCTGCATAAATATTTTAAAAGCGGAAATTGGTTACTCATTGCCAGTTTTCCTTAATAGTGGGAACTATTCAGGGAGATAAACGATGTCTTGAGAGAACACTGCTGGTTCCTCATCATTTCTTCCATTCCCACTGTTTATAGAGATATTTTCCTGGTTTTGATTATAATGCTCTTAACATTCACTTTTTTCTTCATCATTAAAACAACTATCAGTATCTAAAGTGAAAATCTGTGAAGCATGGATTTATCTTCTATCAACAATCGAGAATATACTATTGAGAAAACATGACAGTTTCTCTAATGTCCACAATATTCTAAACTCCCTAAAACCCAATATATGGAAACTAAGAATAACGATGCTGCTGATTATAGACAATCATTCAAGGAGGGAGGGAACAAGCTAAGGTTTTAGTCAAGAGGCTTGAGGAAGGAAAAAAATTAAAGTTCTGTTCAGGCTTAAGCTAGGCTGAAGATCATCCGTAAACACGGATAACTAGGACCTCACAGTAAGTACTAAGTAAGCACAGCAGAAATGCTTCTACCTAGAAGTTACTAAAAAGGTGCAGCCTTCAAAAAATAAAAATAAGAAGTAAGTCCGACCTGGTTAACAGGTACATACGCTGCTTAAACTCAAGAAAAAAGTTCTCTGGTATTGTTACATCAGCAGTATCCTTTCAGTTCCTATGTTAGCTATATCACATGAGGGAGAACTGTGTTATATTTATGAAGAATCTAATAAGTATAAACTTACTATACACTTTCAGATTTATAGAACTATCACATGTACATTGAGGTTATTAAAAAAATAGTTCAGGATTCAAGTCAGTCATTAAAAAGGTATTTTCTAACAAAGTCTCATACAGAAGTGCAAACATACACCAAATTATGAAATAATTCAGAACTCAACATGACCCAGCATTATTAAAATATCACTGATGGATTTGCACATTTCACTTTCAAGTAACTCCTTTTATCCAGGAGAAGCTCTCTGATTTTTTCTTTTCCCCTTCCCCTCATGCCAGACAAGTAAGAGACAGAGAATTGTCTTGAAGTAATTTCTTTTTTTTTAAGCAGCATCATTTAATTTTCAAATGCAGAACTATCTAATAAAGTGAAATGATTTAAGGTCTCAATCACGAGGTTTCCAATAAAGAGGAGTATCCTTCCTACACCACAAGATACAGATGGACTAGAAAAGCATGCCAGTGTAAGAAAATACAGAAACACCTTTCAGGTTTCTTATCTCAAAGCAAAACCTTATTCTGTTATTGCCTAGTATAAAGTAAAATAGGAGACTATTTAGACAGTCCTGCATCATGATTATTTCACTTGCTTAAAAGCCAAGTCTGGGAGGAACTTCCCCATGTCCGAAGAAGAAGTAAATCTACTTAAAATATATGAATTTAAATTTAATGTAAGATCTGAGAAGGAAAGTGCATATTCGCTTTTGATCCTGAATAAGTGTAGGGGTTTAGTAAATAAGAGGGTCTCATGTTAGTAAACTTTAATTAGTTATAAGTTATGATGGTTTTCTTTAGACAAGTATTTAATGCAATGCATTAATGCTACTTTTATATTTTACAAGTTAAAATATTTTTCTATTTTAAATCTGTTATAAAATACCATTTAGACTACAGTTAACCCCCTGGTAAGCGTCCAAGTTCTCTAAAACACAAGACAGTCATTACAAGGGTATCAAACTTCCCAGGTTCCACTTAAGTACAAGTTTTATCTACATGGGGAAAGTGCAGTCAATATACTGAGTTTTCACATCAGATTTTGTCAAATATATTGCACATACTTTATGGATAGTATTCCTAAATAACCTAAGAAATTTATGAAGAGGTGTGAAAATTGTTATGGCTTTTTTTTTTTTTGGCCCCTCCAGGATAACTAACAGAGTTTGTAAGTTCTCTACTTCCAAGAATGTTCTCAAGGCTCATCTCACACGTTGCTTCTGTGGAAGGAACAGGGAAATTCAGGTTGGCATGATTGGAATGCAAAACGAACCTTTTATATTTTTGGTTTTGTGAATGTAGCAAGAGTCAAAAAACTTAGAGATCTTGGAAAAAGATTGCACTGCATCTATGGGTAAAGCAGAGACCGAGTAGAGCAAGGAAAGTGTCAGGCCGAACAGCATTAGCCTTTAATTCTGCATTGGCAAAGTGAAGTGGCTGCTCGATATTGATGAAACCAGCAGGTAAAGAGGTAACGGTGCTGCTGTTTGACACAGCATCCTCTGGAAGTAAGGAAAAGTTTTAATCAGACATTTATTGGCAAAAATTATTCAGTGGCATTTCCAATAACCAGAAAAGTTAAAGAAAACTCAATTTATTTGGGAATATAAATTGCACTTTCATCCATAGCGATCAAGATGAAAGAAAGACTGAGTAGTACATGCATCTCTGTGCTTTAAATAAAGGGATGGCACGTAAACGGATGTCAGGAATCTCACGAGGAAGAATTAATTAATGCTGAAAAATATAAATAAAATGGTGACAGAAATGCAATGCTACAAATTACTAAAATAGCTTTAAAAAGTTTTTTTTAATGCCTTAATTTGACATGTGATAAAAATCATCACTTAAAAAAGATAACATTATTTGCAAATTGAGCAAGAGGACCTGATGATAGCCATATATAATCAGTTGTCACCTTGCAGCTCAATTAGCCCTCATGTAAAAATGAGGCATGTAAGGAGAAATGAGGTTTTGACATTATCTCTGCCAGCAAGATAATTACACAGCCTTCATTTAACAGTAGGGCAACACTACTGTAGCAACAAATTAACTCAGCTCCATTTGCAATTCATGGTGTGTTTTCTCATTTAATACCATTTGTCTTACCCCAAGTGAATGTTTCCATTAGTTTTCTCCAGCATAGCAAAATACTCTTTGACTTCATACATTACATCACCAACTACTTTAGTTCCAGTAACTTTCAGAAAGCTGTATAAATTTGATTAAGTGATTTCACCCCCTCCCCCAAGTATTAACTAAACCATTTTTTTCTTGGTTTACAGCCAAATAATAATACAGCAGGTGCTTTTGGTTTTAATGAGCATAGAACTGACTCCCTCCATCTCACATTCATTTCATTCCTGTAGGTGACACCAAAAGCCTCAATTTCCTTTGTTTTATGAAAAATATAAGATACTTGTGCACTGATATAAGTCCAAATGAAACTTCACGAGCAGTGGTAACTACCATGATACACAGTGCTTAATGGAAGCGCTACTAAACAGAATCATAGACTTGTCCCGTTCCAGCCCAACACATTCTGTGCATCAAACTGAGACCCAAAGACTTAAAAGCCAGATTTTCATATCTGCCTTTTGTTAATGTTCAGAAAACATGCATACACAGGATTTTTTTTTTCCTAACGCATGCAACTTCTTAAATGATACTAAGAAAGGGACTGTGGGCCAGAACTATATTTCCACAAACTTGGACTCATGCTAACTTAAAACTTCTCGTCTTACCTTAATGCTTGGCAACTCATAGGAATAGTTAATGTTTGAACAGAGCTCTGAAGAGCTCCTTAGTGCACATACTCAACACCCATGTACAAAACCTAAGAATGCCCTTCCTGGAAATAAGAAGTTAACCCTATACATAGTTCTGGTGTAAGTTTGAAGATAATTAACAGTCACCTGCTGATGGGCTGCACTGCCAACTAAGAAGGCGGCAGCATACACACATCTGTAAGTTCCCATACTCTGTGGCCTAGGAAACTGTTTACAATACTATTATATAGTGTTCTGTAAATATTTGTTAGTCATCATCATAACGTATACAATTGCTAAACCTTTTTTGAGAACAATACTAATAGTTTAAAGTCGTTTCTAAATCTTTAGAAATCCCTGTCTTTTAAAGGAAGGTCCAACCTGCATCAGAATGTCAACTACACTGGAACTAGAAAATGCATGAGGACTGTCTGTCCTATGTTATTCAACAGGTACTGCAGAAATTAATTACTGATTTCTCAGCATTTTCATTTTCTTCATCATAACCACTCCATTGTAATAAAAGCTTTTTCATTAGTTATGCAAAACTCCCAAGATGATTTATAACTTTGTGATCTTACCAAGAATTCTTACCGTAAAAGCATAAAAAATACTACAGCTACTATTGTATTAACAAATACATAGAGGAGCTGGTGTGAGATCATCCGTCACAGTGACAATCCATCACAAAAATAACCCACCCAGAACACGTAGGCCTAAAAACTTAAAACGATCACTGCCACTAGTGCAAATTGCAACAGCCTAGAACAGCCAGGTTTCTCAAAGCAAGTTCCCTCTTTGTCTGCTCAGGAAACACAGGGCTATTCTCCTCTGCATCAATAAACAAATTTTTTAAAAGAAGATCTGCATTGGTTTTAATCACATACTGTAAAAGATTAGCTGGTTTTTGCACCAGTCACAGGTCTGTTATCACTGCCATCGTATTGAAAGCTTATCCAACAGATGCCCTCCTCTTACCCTCCAGTGGTTCTTTGTGCACTCAAGATTAATGTGCTAACACAATGTTTTCCTGTATTAACCAGCTCAAGATATTTGGAGGAGTCTTTGTTGCCATAAAATAAGGAAAGTTGCATTAAAAGGCATTTAAATTGTGTTCACTTGCAAGGAACAAGAGCAAAATACGATGCCAGCATTTTGTGTACGGTATTCCATGCAAAAACTAATTAAAGGGTTTGAAAAACGGTATTATAGGTACTCTTTTGAAACTTTACTTCATTTAAAATTGGCTACCCATGATAGGCTGAATGTCACCTTTTTCTAGTGAGAATGAACAACCCTACTGATAATGATCTAAACCACTTCAAAAAAGCATAACCATTTTTTTTTAAAGTATTTAACAACCACAAACCCTGTGCTTGTTAAAGGAAAGCAACAACTATTTTCCAAATGAATTAAATAGAATAACAGATAAAACTGACACACGAATGATCTATCTAACTAAAGTTCACAAGATGGATTTAGCCTATAGTAAAAGAAAGGATGTCACTTTTTGTTACATGATTCCAAGGTGACTGCTTATATTTTGAACTGCTAGGCTAATTCTAGCCTGAACACAAACCTGTCTTTTTATTTCATAAATAATTCTCAGTGTCAAAACCACTCGATGTCTTACTCTGTATCAACGTACTCTGTTAATTATACCACCATAAAAATCAGGCTTGAAGACAGAACAATGTTGTGACACAGTATGAAAGCATAGAATGAAATTTCTGCAGGAAATACAAAATTCAGGCTCAAGCAAGTAAAGCGAGCTTGTAAACTCACTCGATAGAAAACTTGACTTCACAGAAACTTAGTTTTCTTTTAAAAAAACAATTGAAAAAAGTACATTCAAATGCAGCTGGTTTAGGCATGTTGATATCTCAGTATCTAAAATAAATGGTATTGTTTTACATATGCAGGAGTTGTACTTAAAATACTTGTATACAGAATAGGGAACCTCTACCAACAGAAATATATCTTTTAGGGGTAGAATGGTGACAGGAGAAGGGAAAGGGAATTGTTGAAACATATAGCTGACATTAGTCTTTTGGATCACCCTTTAAAAATCTTACTGTCTATGCAAGGGCTTAAAGTAAGAGGCTCCAAATGAAATTTTTTAAGAGTTAGACCTATGACACCTCCAATGCAATTAACAAAGCACGGCTGGGCACGCTGTACAAGAATCTGGGTGTCACTATTACAGAGAGCTCTAAACACCCATTCTCCTTAAACTTCCTCCTACAGAGAAATCCTTCGAGAAACTCTTGACTCTTCCTGCATCTTCAGCAGATTGGTCCTGGGCTCTGCCTGACTGAAAAGTAATTCCACTGACACGCTCAGAATTCTCCCTGAGGAGTGGTTCAGTTAGTTTCTGCTGTGGCAGAAATTGGAGGGGATCCTCCTTCAGCAACTACTCAAAGCATCTGCTGGGTTTACATAAAGCTGGGTCCATACCCTGGAGGATATCCAGCTTTACAGCCTGAAAAGCGAAGGGGTAGATGACGTTCTGCAGCACACATCACATGTGGCAATGGTCCTTAAATTTATTATCTTCCACTTGTTAGCTTTCATCTAAGCCAGATCTCAACTCCTATCCTGAAACCTCACCCAGACAACTCAGGGTCAGTTTAATAGTAATATAGTTCTAAAAGAACAAAACCAAACCCAAACTACTCGTTCCTTGTTCCTACTTCCAAAACCTTTTAACAACCCTATAAAACCATGACTAGCAGTGATACTGATATCCTAGTCTTCCTCCTTGCCTGCTATCCTTATTTTAGTCAAAATTTCAGGTTTCAGACTCAAAGAGTACAAGATCATTTGAATTCCACCACCAACATCACAAAATGTAATTCAAGCTTTCCATCATTTCTCCCGCCCCACACACATTTTCCCCTGTTTTCTTCCATGCCATCTCCTTCTCCTTTGTCATGGAGACTAGATTCTGTATTTCATTTATTTATTTATTAATGCTGCTAGCATTACCAGATTTTTTACTTCTTCATGTCTCTTGTGCACATAACATTTTTCATAAACTCATCTATTAGCTTTCATTCTCTCTCTAGTTAATTCCCTTCAGAAGACCCTCATCTGCCATGCTGCCCACGGGAAATTCAGATGATTTATGTTGACAAGTTAATTAAAAAAAATAAAAAAAATCAGCTTATTTTTATTTACCAGCCAACAGTCAAATACCCTGCTATACTATTTCCCTCAACCTCCTGTGCATGTATGTTTTTATCTCCTTGGGGCAGGGACAGTGGTTTTTTAACATTTGGAAACTATTTATTACTTTGTGAGAACAAGAAAAAACCGAACAAGTATGTCAAACTCAAGTTCACAAGGAACAAAAGTCCCAAGTTGCAAATGTGTTAGAAGTGACTGATGAACTCCTCAAATTAAAACAGTAAAAAAAAAAAAGCCAATGTTTTTGCTTTCTTTCACTAGTTACCTTTTCTAGACTAGGCTAGGTCTAGCCTTGCTCTGGAATTCTTAATTTTTTTTGGCAGAATTGCTTAAGTTAACAGCATACTGCAACTGGACAGTTTACATGGTGTTCTTACGAGGAACATAGGAAAGGATGGATTGTATTACTTGGCACCTTCCATCAGATGTAAAATTCATTGGATTTAATGAGCTGATTCAACATACTGAAATGCTAAAGGGTGGGACAAATGGACAAAGCAAGCAGAAAAAGCTGAGCAATTTCAGTGAAATGCTGAATTATTCCACTAGGTGGAAAGGAGCAAGATTAACCAATAATGTGCATCCTTTTTCTCTCTCCTCCTTTAGGGATAAGTTAGTTCAGCTGTTCCATCTACCTTCTTAAAACACTGAACAAATCGGTAAACTTCAGAGTGCAGGTAGGGGAAGATTACTATCAAAGATTGTTTCAAGTTCTTTACTGAAACAAAGGCCATATTGCTTATTTGACCTATTCTACCTTGAACAAGAAAGATGGAAATAGAATACAAAAGTCAACAAGCTCAGCCACAAGAAAATCTAATATATATTATAAAAAAATTAAAACATTTCCCTAAAGAATGATATTAGTAAATAAGTTCAGATGAATCACCATAGTAGTTTCAAATTTTACACTATTGACATTAAGTCAAAAAGCCTTTTAACTAATATTATAATTCAAAACAATATTTCATAACTTTTTAAAGGATCTCATGCCTATTAAAAGTATTTCACACAATTTACTGACAGAAAGATGGTAATTTTATTTTAAAAAGAAGGTAACCTTTATTGATTTCTTGACTTGCTTGTAATAAAGCAATACACGTATATGTACCTAAAATAATTTTTGTCACTTTCTTGGACCCCCAGTTCTTCTGTCCATCTGACAACTGGCTGGATAAAATTAATTTAGTAAGCGACTTGAATGTACAGTAAAAAGAAAACATAATGTGGTACTTCCGAATATAATAGAATTATAGGATGGGATCATTGGCTGGGATCAATTGGTAATTTAGGTGGGAAGAGACTCAGGAGGCCTTTAGTCCACTGCCCTGCTCCTCAGATTTGAGGTTAAACCAGTTAACTAAAGGCTTTATTCAGTTAGCGCTTGAAAACTGCCAAAGATAGAGGCACTGCACACTCTTCTGGGTAATCTCTCCCATTGCTCAGTCGTCCTCATGGTGGAGTAAAATAAGACATTACCTCAAATTTGAATTCTCAGCGAGTCCGGTGACCACAATGTATCTCAGTCTTCCAGACAAAATGATTAACGAGATGAAAAATATGAGAGTGAAATGAGACTGGTATGCTAATGGTGAAAAAAGCTAGTAAAATATTTTTTAATTAAAGCTGTGCCACGGTTACATCCAGTTTTTGCTCTTTGGAAAAGATTCTTTGAGTCTCAGGTTAATATTATAAGTAATTTCAAGATACTTTTGTTTATCATTAGTTGCCACATTCATATCCAGTCAGATTAATAGCTAGATTTTCACATATCATTAATGCAGAAAACACTAAATTCGAAGGATACATACAAGTATAAGAAAAATGAAATATTTCAACTAAAATACTTCAAACCATTCCTTAAACTGAGTTCAGCCACTCGTCCAAACCACTAGGTAACATACTCATTTGTACACACAAAATGATGCGTATAACACACTATTATAGTGTTCATGCACATCCACACTAGAAAAGTAGCATAGTGTGTTTCCTTGAGGCAACGATGGCGTATTAAAGCTAAACTCATAATGGTTACAACAATTACCTTACTGGGCTGAATATAATAATATATTTTATTGCCTAGATAAAAAAATTTTGTCATTCTGCTTGTTTATACGTTAAGTATTAATCATTAGTACACATAGAGCATTGTCAAGAACACTTCAGTACAAGAATTTAGAATAACACAGTATCGTCATTCTTGCAAGTTTAGATATTTAGGTACTCCACGTTTCTAAAACCACTGGTTAACATCCTGAACTACTGTTTGTTGCCTGAGTTAGAGAACAGGGGAAAACTTAAAACATGTAGAGATAAGTGTAGATTACTGGTTTTATGCTCTTCAAACTTCTTCCAGAAGCAGCAAGTCAATATAATCAATATTTCAATAAAGTGTATGCATTTTTACTTACAGCAAAGCAGCTTCTTTTGGTTTTTTAAACTAAAAGAATGTTTCCATGAGCACATTTCAGATATTGGGCCAAATTCTCAGAAAGCATAATAAGTTTGGGACCTACCCATACTTCACAGTGAAAGTCAAAAACCAGCATGGCTTGGCACCAAGAAACCTAATACCAAAGATAATTTCCCTGATCCCAGCAAATGCTGTATACTAGTTGTTTGGGTTTTTTTTCCTCATCCCTGCCCATTTTTGCTTTCTACCTATCAATCACACAGAAACATTAAGAGGACAAGTTAATATATTGGACAGAGAAGCATTAATGACTGACTTCACTGTAATTGGCCAACAACTTCACGAAGCGAAGGTTTCAGACAGAGGATAAAAAGAGAGCGCCTTGATAAGGCAGCCAGGTTGTAGATTCCGGCTGGTTGACGTTCCTTACTGATTTAACAGACGTAATTCCCAAGATAGGCATTGCTTCTGATGTAGGACTACCAAATCACTCAAATTTAAATGTTTCCCTGTAAAATTTAAGCACTTGGTCAAGTGCATAAATCTCTATCGAGAGACTGCATGCATCCTTTCAATATTGAGTACTACTCTGCTAGCCAAACGACTAAGTGAGATTAAGTCTCTGCCAAAACTGGTTCTTAACCACTCAATTAAATCTGACATGTGTTAAAAGACAAAAGGTGTTTAATCAGTTGTTATGGGTTTTTCTGACAGCTTAGGCATATGCAGTCAACTCCATTCTTACTGATGTCAATAGCAAGAAATTCTTTACTGTTGCTTCAAGTCCATGAAATGCAACAATGCATACTTCCCATTTCCAGACCAGACTGGATAGACACTGGTGCCAGAAATAATTATGAAACTTCAGGAAGACCAACGAAGTTGTATGGGTAACAGAAAGACTATTATTATGTCATCAAATCTAGACAGGCTTCCTAACAACTTTACAGAGCCTTATTTCTCAATTTTAATTTATATAATCAAAAACTAAAGGTAAGGTCCCACCAGGAAACAGCCAACATTAAATGATTCACTACCACTCAAAGGGGCTGTCCCACATCCCCTTTTCCATCCTGCTGCCAGCTTCACATTCCTGTCACAGCTGATGTTTCTGACCTTCTCCAGATCACTTCAAGTTCACTGAAAAGAACAGAAAGCCAACCTCAAAAGTCTGGGTGGTTTATTTTTTTTTAGATCCCATTTTGGTGAATTGAGGCAGTTCAGAATGGGTCTTACAATTCAGAGCTGTGGCAAGGTGTAGGGGAGGAATTGCATGTCCCGGAGCTAGTGAGAGAAGGGTTTAATAGCCAGGATAGAGTCAAAGAAAGAAAGGAACAAAGAGAAAACCTTTTCCTTGCTGTGGCAGGAAGCCATTGGATCAAGCCAGCCACCTTAGAGACCTTACGCTTGAAATTTTCAGATATGTTTTCCTTAAATATTAGAACCCCAAAATATCCATTTCAATTCTCATTAACTGAAAGACTGAAATAACTTTGAAAATCTCAGCAGACAAGCAATATTTTATTTCCTTCAATCTCCTGACATACTTCAGATAATGCATCACACAGGCTTACTGAATTCATGTGTGACCAACTACAACTCAGTAAACAATACACATGCAGAACTGCCTCCCTTTGCATCAAACGAATTGCGTTATAATGGAATGAGTATGATACTTGAAAGAATTGCTTACAATTGCACATACAAGAAAAAAAAAAAAGATAGCTAAGTCTAAATTAAGATGTTGGCTATGAAGTTTCCAATAGGACCTTGACATGACTGTTGACCTACTCATGACATGATCACACCAGTAAGGATTTGGAATTCTATTAGTATTACCAGAGGAAAAAAGTCAAGGAGTCATCAGGAAAACAAATCTATATCTGCTACTCCATCAGCCAATTACTGTTGTTAAAGTGGAATTAGATGAGTATTGACAATGCGAAGGGGATAAGGATTAAGCAGATGACAGAGTATACAGCTAGCATTGCTGGGTTT
>NW_009727943.1:413-45923 GCF_000703405.1 Apaloderma vittatum | reverse complement strand
GAAAGCCTGAAATAAATTCAGACAGGAAAGGAATACGCTATACAGAATACAGCATTAGAACTCTGATCGTGTCCTGAAGTAGCAGTTATATACATTAGCCTTCCAGCCAATCACAAAACTAGTCGAAATATTAAATACAGTATTGAAATCGAGTCCACTAAGGCAAAAGTATGATGTGACATTACCTTGACAACTCACTTCAACCTCAATTATCCAAATGCCGTGAAGCAATGCAATTAAATTATGTCGGAGGTATTTTTCTTAGTTCTGGAGAACTATTTTAATGTAATAAATGAAACCATAAAAATTTCTCTCTTAAATGTATCAGTCTTCACGAAGTCAGCAGACTTTTGACATTTAAGAAGTTAACTTCTCAGCCAATTTGTAAATCTTTTTAAATAGTCCAGGTAATGTGAAAAAGGGCAGACCTGGAACTCTTATTTTGAGTGATAATAGCTATCAGCTTGCAGCCTGGCTTTACCATGTATTACAATCACCATTGATTCTTTTTAAACACATACTCAGCATATAAAGGGTGTATTTCCACACGGAACAACAATGTACAAAAAATTAGCAAACAATTTCCTGCTATGGAAAGGCATACAACTGCCTTAGTAAAAGATAAGGGACATAGGTCAATCAATGTAAATGAAGCTAATAACGAAGTTGTGATGAAGTAACATAAATTTTAATTGTTTGCACTTCCTGAGGATACTAATACTACAGACATATACGGCCAACCCTCTGGGTAGATTGTGCCAAATTCTCTTTTGAATCAAACACTTATGTCCTGAATGGCATTATTTTTAAATAATGAAAAACATTTATTTCCAGCCAAAGTATTAAATTTCTGAAGAATTATGCAGCTATAACATGTGTCTTTCCTCCACGATTAGCAGTACTTAGTCATGAACTGTCTCTATAAAAATCAAGGAAGAAATTTCTCATATTTAAGCAACTTAGTAGCACTGTATCATTCAGTTTGCTTATTTAGCCCAAAGCAAAGATAGAAGATGACAAGACAATGTAAGAGAAAATTAGGAAGAATAAAATCACTGAATTTCTAGAAATTAAAATTCCAAGCGAAAGGTGAAAAAATGATAGTATGAAGATGCACGTGATGAAGATGCACGTGCATGTTATTTAATACTTAATTAGTGTTGATAGATGTAAATGTGCTTCACATACAGTCTGAATTCAAATAATCAATACATGTTCTTTTCTGTGCCATGGCTAACTTGACTAAACCTAGCAGAGACCAAATTCTTATTCTGGGCTACCAGAAAACATGCCTGATTCCTCCTTGACCCACCATTCTTTGAACTCAAGAGACCTGCTCTTGAAAATTTGTCAAGAATTTTCTTAGCATTATCCTTTATCAGTACCTTAGGGAAATTTAACCGTAGACACTATTAAAACAGGAAAACACAATATTTTTAGAATATTCAGGCAAAAGTTAAAGTAAGACTCAGAGGTCACTGCTGCCACAGATCTAGTCATAAAAAAAAAAAACCAAACAAAAAAAATCAGTATGGCTTCTATTGGTGAAAAAGCTTCAAGTATAATGAACTGAAATATAAATAACATTGTCTACAATAGTTTAAGCATAACAGAGGACATCACACAGAGCAATTTGCTAGCCACTTTTGTTAAAATCAACGTTTCTGAAGTTTCAGTTCTAACTATCTCTACCTGTTCATCATACATTCTAGAAAATGGAAACTGAAAACTAAGCAACTTTACCTGGCTTCTTATGGCTTTACACCTGACATTTAATTGACTAAACACTGAGCAAAAGTTGAAGCATTTGTAAAGTCACTCTCACATGGGTTTCTCTCATGCTAATAATTGAGTTTATGCCGCACATCTTTCCTCCAGGGAGTTAATAAATTTGTCACCTTAGTCTGGCTACTTCTTTTCAAGAAACTTAAGGTACTTACCACTTACATCTGAATGACTGTTAAATTTAAATGGATTGGCAAATTAACTAGGAATTCCCAAAGATATTGGAATGAAGCAGGAAAGAAGAAAACTGATTATAGTTCACCTCACTTTCACAGACAATCCAGTTTAAAAAGGCAAGAAAAAACCCTGTCTTTCCACTAGAGAATGACAATGGATAACACACTCCTCTCCCCTACAAAACAAGTTTATTACACTAGAAAAAACTGATGTACAAACCATAGGATGTGCCTTCACAAAGGAAGTTACGCAATCCTAGTTATGCATTTCACTCATTATCATAAAAAAGCCTAAGGTAAGATATATGGAAATTCAAATTAATGTGATTTGGAAAGACAGAGCAATCTGCTGATTGTTTTTTTCAAAGTTATGCTGTCTCTATGGATATGAAGCAGCTCTGGCATAAATAAATTTTCTTGTCTGTGCGTGGAGCAAATATTACAGACCTCACAGCACGCTTCCACTGCTACGAGGCTCTGGCAATTACTACCCTGAATTACTTATCCCTGAACACAGAAACTAGATACCTCATTTTCAGTTCATCTCTGACGAATCTCACTTAAAGATTTTTAACGGATCATGAAAATGTTTTTCTTTTCTTCCTTCTTTAATATGCTATTTCCATTAAAGTTAAGTAGGTGCTATCATAATCTGTTCTTTGAATTTGCTGCACATATCCAGATCAAAAATAAATATAGTATCAAAACAGATATTTGCTTTTAAAACTTAAGTAACATAGATATTTAATATCAGTAGATACACATTAGCCAGACCACATTAAGAGAGAATTTTGGCCTTTTAAAAATGAAAATGACTGCCAGTTTCTTTTTGAGCAGGGGAAAAAAAAAACTCCGCGAACAACACCCTACCTGTATCCATCACTACCAAAGAGAATCTCTTTGTGACTTTCCAGAGTTCAAGCAACTGGAATGACAGTATTTAAAAACCAAAACACACCATTACAGCTTTTAGGGAACTGGTCAGTCCCCAAGTGGACCTACCTGACATTTGGAAAGATTTATGTGAACTTGCTAGGAATCATTTAACTCTACATTTACAGACAAAAAAATGCTCAAACCTGCAATATCTTCTTGATCTGCACCAGTTTGATGTTCCACCAGCAAAGGTTATGCCCAGCTTTACATCTCGGCTGCCCTTCATATCAGCAATCAGCAGAATAGGCTGAGCAGATACAAACAGAGGTACTGACAAAGAAGCTTTAAGAGAGGAAATCAGAGGGTGTCCCTGTGGTCCATCAACTACTACACACTTGTTTGTTTGCTTACATACAACAAATGAAGTAGTTTAACACTGAGGCGTGCAAGAGAACAGAAAAGAGAGAAGCAGTAGGCTTATTTGCATTGGCAACTCTTGTAGACATATTTTAAAAAACAATTTACTGTTGCACAAGCAGCTGGCTGATGACAAGTGTAAAAGAGAGATAATCACACTGCTACAAAAAAAAAAAAGAACTGTAATGCTTTACTAAAGAGCACTTACAGTAAAAGCAGTCATTTTGAGAATTCATTACTATTACACTACCATTAAGCTTAAGAGCTCTGAAGTCCACTTTAAGATTTAGGCATTAAAAAACCGCAACCCTAACCTCAGGCAGAATTTTCATATTTACGCACTTGTTAGGAGTTGAAAACTCAGAAAGTAAGAGTCACATCTGAAGGACCACAACTTTGTATGAATTCCTAGTGCAATTGGCTGCATCTTTTCTCAGTCAGAGGCCATTACAAACAACTGTAACAGTGATTGAGAATAAAGGGCAAAAGAGCAAGAACACACAAGGAACTAACATGTAGAAATATAAACCTAAACCAATCCACTAAATGTAACCTGCCTTGCCAGATCTTCTTTAACTTATTGGAAAAAGTTGCTCTACTTAATATTGACAAAGAGATGTGTAAATCAATCCATTTGGAACAAGCGATATATTTTAATTTAAAAATGTTCAAACTGCAGCAGTAAATCTATGCATTTAGCACATACAAATCATCACACGAGCTTGCTTGTTGAGTACTTTTGACAAGATAATTCAAGATGGTATGCAAAGCTCAGATGCAAGTAAGACATAACAAAAAATAAACTTTTTGAAAAAATAGCTACTTAAAAAATAGGAACACGTTGCAATTAACTCCAGTAGGTAAATTCAAGCCAATATTAATAGAGTCAAGAAAAGTACAGTATGGAAAAAACTCTCAGTTTGTCTGTTTTGCAATCTGCTCCATCTACTTGCTACTATCATAAAGTTCAAACTCAGGGAGTTTTCAATAAAATGAATGTCAGAAGGAGAACAGGAAAAGAAAAAAGGAAGAAAGCAGCACTAAAAGTCTTAATATTCCTCATTTCTTTCTTATGGTGTAATACTGCCCCCGCACATTCTCCCCATGCTACTTCAGAACTACCTTGCTTCCTTTCCTAATTTTGTAGTCTCTTAGACATTCAAAGTTTAACAAACTATCAGTAAAAACAAACAAATCTAAAATCCATTATTTCAGTTTCACATTTTAACACAGACTAAAGTATGCTAGAGAAAAAAAAACCAACAAATCGCACATCAGCTTATTATTATTATTATTATTAATAAAATAAAACATACCACGGTAAAATTAGAGTATGTATCAAAAAAGTATTTGAGAAGGAACAGGCAAGCTGGGACAGTCTTAAAACAATCTCAATTTAAAGAAGTGTTAATACAGTCCATAATAGTTATTTATAAATGTCATTTTGTCTTGTTTATCGCTGATTGGTAATTATGATAAAGAGAAATAAGTCATTATTAAAAATAAAAAACTCTGTAGAGACTATAAATTTAATAATTTTACTGCTGAAGTAAAGTTCTAAGTATTTTAGAAACGATGGCACCTTCACTAGACACCACTTATACAGAATAAATTTTTTCCTGGCAGCACTACTGCTCTTCTTTGGGGTTGCTCTGTCTGCTATAGAAGAGTTTCTGCTGTTTTGGCAAATTAATTCATCAAGTTCATAATGATTTGAAATTGGGCTACAACTTTGATCATAACAAATTAGTGCTAATAAGGCCAACTGTTCATTCACCAGGATATTCTTGCTAGAAACATAGGTGATATCAACACCACTGCACAAAGAATCAGGTTCCTCTAAATCAAAGCCTCATGAACAAAGACTTGGCAATGCTCTTATTAATTGCTTTACAAGATAAATGTTTCATTAATTATTTTAGTAAATCTAAATATACTTATTAAATAAAAAAAGCACAGAAAAACACTTAGCATGTCTTCTTGGCAATGCAATCATCTGAATAACATATCATCAAGAATAACCTTTTCTTTTACAATACCCATTTCAAAATTCCTTTATTTAATAAATATGCATCTTTCTGCAACATGCTCAACATCAAAAACCTTTCCTTGCTCTTCTTAAAGCCCATGCACTATAAACCCTATTCTGCGTCACCGATTTTAAATTTCATCTATAAAAGTCATTTTACATATACTACAAATAACAATACATGCCTCAGTTTGAATATTAAAGCTGTAATTCAATTTCAAGGTTCTTCTGACAGTATTCCAGTATCTTTTTTTTTTTAAGATGCTGCTTGAATCCTTTTCAGTAAATTCACAAACTACCACACATCAATAGCTTAAAAGCAGATCTACTGCATCAAGAGCTTCACTAGGGCTTAGTGCTATCCATTCAAATGGTAACCAAGAAGTTGGTCCTATAGCATAATGATAGAAATTAACAAAAACTAAGATTAAGTCACATGATTCCATGTTCAGAATCCATATCCTATACACGCTCTTTACAACTTGATATTTATTTTCTTCTTGCATTTCTATCAAATGGAAAGGAGGGTATTATTAGCTATTAGATAGAGAGGGATGAAAATCCACAGACATGCAAATCCAGATTTACAGCACTTAAACTCCACCCATGTCTCTGTTCCTTAGACTGTATTAGCTTTAACTGCCCAGAGCTAGCTAACTAATAGAAAATACCAGGCTTGGACTGGATGAGCTGGATGAAATCTAGCCTCTATGAACCTGGATTACAGTCTCAGAAGAGACTTACTCTTTCTTTTATGAAGCACAACATAAAATCACATAAGGTATAGTGAGCATATTTACTAAAACTATAGTTTGCTACGCTGAAGAGAAATTACAGCTTTTTGAAAAGCTAATCACTGTATTTGGAAATTTATTTACTTTCTCCTTGTTAGGAAGCAAATCAGTCTGACAGATGTAATCTGCATTGCCTTCTTGAAGTATAAGTAGCAGTAGTAAGCTATGTACGTTACATATAGGTGTTAGGGAGGTACACGAGATGTTTTGCATCACTTACGTACTGTTTTCAGTTCTAATTTTACCTTCTCCTTAGTTTCCCTTTGTACTTCTGTAAGCATCTACATATACAAAACCAAACCAAGGCTGTCTACCCTGTGTTGGGCACAGCTGGCAGGGGTTTCACAGCTGGAGGGGGGTGCTGCAGAGGTGAGCTGTGTAGTGGGTGGTCAGGGACTGCTCCGTGCCACTCACAGCTGGTACCAGTTGGTTCCGTGATAGACAAAACGGACCCAGTGTGCACCAAAATGGAACCAGTGGAGTCCCTGGTGCCTCTGCAAAGGGGTATTTAGGAATGGGAAATAGAAGCCAGAAGAAGATACGAGAGGATACAGAAGAGAGATGAGGGAGGAGGAGGAATGCTGAACAGAGGAGATGCAAGATACTGCAACAGAAGAGATGCACCAACAGGCACAACTGAGAACTGAGACAGGCAGGACAGATGGTACAGCAGAAGAACTGCCACAGCCAACAGCCAACCAAGCAAGGGCTGGAGGCAAAATTGAGGAGAAGGCAAGACCCTAAAGGGACTGCAGCTGGTGCAGCAACCCATGCCTGAGCAATTTGGTAAGAAACAAGCAGCAGCAAAAGGAACTGCAACACTCTAACCCCCACCTCCTGTGCTTCCCACCAAAGGGACTGAGTGTAATGTGTAATGTACAATGAGGGGATTGGAGATGAAGAAGTGGGGAAGAGAGGTGTCTGGAGGGCCACATGGGCTTGTCCAAGTGTTTGACCTTTCAGTTTTCAACACCAGGATCAGTAATTGAAGTGTTGTCAAAGGGCACTAAATTCCCTCACTTGAAGCTGTATTTTGGCCCATGACACACCTCTAAAAAGGAAAGCTGCCAGCTTTAAAACTAGATAGGTAAGTTTATCCTGGGGTTGCAGTAAACATACACATATACGTAATATATATCCTTTATGCTAACCCAGAGCTTTACTCCTGCAAAGACAGTTTACTGTTATATTGTTTGTTCCACAGAAGTCATTGTTCTACCTGTGCTTTCACAAAATAGTATTTTTTTAGCTTGGTTTTCTGAGAAAAATGAGGTCTGCATAATTATCTGCAACTTTTGACCTCCTAGCACTCCCTCACTAGCTTTTAAGCTCATTAGTAGATTTCAGCTGGCTCTAAAAGGAGGTATTTCTTAAACATAAGTTTGCATTTGTGACACCTAATGGGCAGACACACCCAAACCAGTGCCCTTGCACCAGGGAGACATCAGCACAAACTCAGCCAGCTCACATGTGGAGCCTGGAACAGTTCACATCATATGCTGCCTCCTTTTCAAACTAGCAATTAGGAGGACTGTATGCATGCATGCAGATTTAAAGAGGTAAGAAAAGGGAACTGTGGGTATCGTTTGGAAGAGAAAAAAGACTTAAGTCGGGAAAAAAGGAAAGGAGGTGCTAAGGTTACTGTGGCTAAAGGATTCAGTAAAGCAGCAGCAGAAAGAAATCCTTAAGAAACTAGAGTTCTTTGTGATGGCCAAGAAGGATTTTATTTGCTAACTTCATTTTACACACTGTTCAGCATACAAACAGGCATTTTGTTAAACCTTCAACCTGTTGAAAATGGATGTTCAGAGTCTGCTATGTGAAACCTAACACAGTAAACACACATTTCAGTTTCTAGAAGTCCTAGAAACAGCACCCATTTTTCAGTCCAACAAAACAAAGTGAGTGCTTCTCAATGTAAGCGAAATACTTACGGAATTCAGAGACATCCTCAGTCAGGGGACTACATCAATTGATTAATATCTGGCCAGAACATCACTTGGCAGGAGAAAGACACACAAAGTTCACAAGCAAAGGGCAGGCATAATTCATAGTTAAGTGAACTTAGTTCATTTGGGAGAGGCTGAACAAATTAAATGAAAGCACATGGCAAAACACTTGGGCAATCTCAAAGGGCTTCTCCTCAGTCTTGGCTTTCCACAACCTACCATCCTGCTGCATATGATAGAAACTCACGGCAATGCCTGCCAAAAGAAAACTGCCTATCGAACCTCATTGGTTTGACACCTTTCAAATCAGCCACTGCCACACAGTAGGCGAGACCCTGCCAAACTCTCAGGAGGTCCATAACCAGATGTAACTGGCACTGAGAGAATTAATGAGGATTCAAGTTCTGGATTATTACTTTTGTGAAAGAAGGCTTAAAGAGCCTGGGATTTGCCAGCCTTCCTCAAATTCTTCTTCATAGGTGCTGCTGCTCAAACAACAATAAGCAACACTTTTTTGTCAGGCCACATAACATCTAGATGAGACTGAGCAACCCTGGGCACGCAGATCAAAAGACTGGTCCATACAAAGCACACAGCCGCGTAAACTTTAAGGAGAATGAAGTACAAACCTAGACAAGAATGATCAGCTTCCTCAGAATGGTCTGAGTCAGAAGATGTGTGTTAAGAAAAGCGCACAAAGCTTCAAAAAATCTGCTCAGAGAATTTGTGCCAGGCATTTTGCCAAAGGATAGATCGTTAATGGTTTCAACGATCTCCCCTTGGAGAGGGGGCTGCCAAGACAAATCCTCTTACTTATACTAGAAAGGTTAAGTGAGGTCAAAAAGTCCCACCTCTCCCCAGCTGTGGGCACTTTACCAGTTTGATAATGTTGATAAAGAAATAAATGAATGCTTTAGGTGTTTACATTTAATGAGTCTGATGCCAGCAGAGTTTCTAATAACCACTATTACACGTCGGTTTGTGTCTGCTTTGATTAGCTCTCTTAACAGCCAACCAGCTCTGTCACCCTACTGGAATAAGCTATTTTGCGCAAGTCAAGGCCATTTGAGACCTCTGGGCTACGTGTACACTGACAGCATGGCTGGCCACTTTCAGTTCCTCCAGCAAGATAGTAAAATAAAGAGGACACCAGATGTACCTGAATCTCCAGGCACTTTCTGTCACCTTTTTTAGGTTAAGGTAGACAAGAGAGCCTGTTTATTTTCTTATGAAGGCATAAAAAATGGTTGTGCTCAGTAATACACTTTGAAAGCCACAGAGAGCACAGTGGACAATACCTCAAGGATACCATTTACTTTCCAAAGCAAAATGTCTAAACATTCATGTGTTCCCTAAACATTTCTGTGCACAGAAGGCAAGAATTAACCTCCTTTCAAGAATAACACTTATACAGTTGGTCTTCATGACAAAGGTGTAACTGAAAATCGAATGGTATCATAACATTTAGTATCCTCTCCAAATAGTTAGCCAAAGCAAGTACTAAGAGCTATTCCTTCCAACATATTTTTCACAGTGCAATGTTCCCATTTCATTTATTTTGAGATCAAGTTTCTTCACCTTGCTAATGTAACGGAAGAACTGTAGAAGAAAATCATCCAAAATAAATTCACAATTTTTGAACATAAAAAACTACACCAATATTAACTGAAAGGTCACCATTTTCTCTCAAAGGACCAGTAACAAACACTACACCAATAGTCTGCAATAATCTTGGATAATTTTGCTAGCATTTTAGTGAAAGCTCGATTTGAAATTACAATATTTTCTACTTCCATCATCGCTATATGGTAAACTGGAAGACTACAGTTATAATGAATACAGTCTATACAATATAGCAGTTTCATATATAAATTAATATATATATTAAATTAAAAGAACACTAAATGATTAAGTACTTACTTCTCCGAGGTCCCATAACCTCTCAAGACATCACCAAAACTAAAAGCAGGTAGTCATATTGAAACTTTCTCTATTCATGAGTGATTTCAGGTCAGCTGCACTCTGAGACCGCTCAACAGCTCTGATTGTACCACGCACAGAAGTAACTCCCCCAAAATAAGCAAAGTATGTACAGATCCCCCTCCACAGTAAAAAAAAAAAAAAAGAGTCACCCTAACTGAAATCTTGAAAAAACACCCAAGCAGACTGTTTTTTAGAAAGCACCTTTCCCCAGCCCATAACAAAAGAGACTACAACAGAACAATAGAACAACCACTGGAGTTTGCTACTAACGGGTTATATTGACTATACTTATGTTTTGCCATTCTGCATTGCTTTCCTGTACACATCTCAACTTTTTTTTTAATATTCTTTTTTTAAAAATCATGTTCACTATAGTCTTCAGATTTTGAGGAAAATACATTTGTACCAAAAAGATGAGAATTCTCTTCCATGCAACACATGCACTTCCTGAAATAATGACAAACAGTAAAGCCTGAGAAGGGATAGCAAAATGAAGTATTGGGAAGAAAACCTATGTTTTGAAGTTAGAAAGATTTTATATAAAGTTAAAATCATGGAATCACAGATTTTCCTAGGTTGGAGTCCTGCCATTAACCTAGCACTAACAAGTCCTCAACTAAACCATGTCCATAAGCACTACCTCCAGGCATGAGGACTATACCACTGCCCTAAGAAACCTGTTCCAAAGCCTGATAACCCTTTCAGTAAAGAAATTCTTCCTAATATCCAATCTCAACTTCCCTTGGAACAACTTTAAGCCATTTCCTCCTGTCGTATCACTTGTTACTTGGTTGAACAGACCAGACCCACCCCTCTACAACCTTCTTTAAGGCAGTTGTAGATAAAGATAAGGTCTCCCACTCAGTTTTTCTAATGTGACAATTTTTATTTCTCCAAGTTCATTTACAGCCCTCCATTAGTTTACTCCATCCAATATTCATTAAACCAGCCACGCTCACTGATGCTTTGCTAGCTTCTTCCCTCTCATGCATTTCTTTCCAAGCACAGAACAGGGCAAAACCAGAGTTGTTCTTTCTGCAGATCATGCATCCTCAGGCAGTTGGCTGGAACTAATGCTCCCTTCAGAGGTAATTTCCTTCTGATCTCACCAATTATTATTAGTAGTAGTTAGGTGATATCCATTGCCCCACGGCAGCGACAAATACATATTTAAAGCAATTAAAACCGACAACATATTTGTAACAATTTGCTAAAGGACAAAACGAACATACACAATATCTCTGTTCTCTGATTCTTGCTAATTCTGTGGCAGCTCACTCTTGCCTTGCTCACACAGGCTGTAATCCTACAGAGTACATGCCCCAAAATAAGAGTCCTAAGGGGACTCTAGACAGATTGATGTAATTGCTGGAAACTGAAGTTGTTCCTAAAATAGTCAGAAACACTTGCAACACACACTATTATAACTGGAAATAGAGTAGTAATAGATAGTAGTGATTTTGACATTATAAAGAGGCAATCTTTACCCAACTTACTCTTGAAGAATTTTCTAAATATGTGCACTTTAACATACATACCCCGTAATAAATACTCTGAGTATTTGATTTGTATTTCTACACAATTTAAGCTTAACAAATGTGTAACAGAATTATACTTCCATATGAAAATAAGAAATTAACTTTGAAAGACAGACGTGAACATATTGATACTATTTTTAGATGAGCAGGTAAGACCTGTAATTAAAGTCTGATCTTTGCCTAAGAAAACATCTGTTTTCTTCACTATGTAATTAGTAAAATTAATGAATTCCAATCCATCCACACAAATGATTTTTTTAACACTCAAATCAATCACTTTGAAACCCAAGATGCTTTCAGCTACACAAATTTGCCAATAAGTGATACTGTAGATCAAGTTCAAATTATGAAAGTAATTTTCTTCATAGTTATGTCTGAAACATTTTCTAGCCCTCTCCCACTATTCTGCTAACATTGACATTTATATTACAAACAGAACAGGTTCGTGCATTAAGAAATTTGATACAGCTACATACTAGAATAAGCTTCTCACGCGTAAGTCTTGTCAGACTAAAAGATGACATTGTCTAACTGGATCAGAACAAGAAATATGCATATTGGGAGATTTTTAAAAAAAAGAAGACT
This sequence comes from Apaloderma vittatum, assembly GCF_000703405.1. Lineage (NCBI taxonomy): Eukaryota > Metazoa > Chordata > Aves > Trogoniformes > Trogonidae > Apaloderma > Apaloderma vittatum. The sequence goes on along the minus strand of NW_009727943.1, from coordinate 33,791 downwards.
ATCCCTCTCTGACACATTTTATTATAGACAGAGCAGAAAACTGCGGAACAGTGAACACAATTTCACAATGTAGATTAGAAGATCAATCATTAAAGTGCTGAAAAATTTCTTTTAAAATATTTTCCTCTTAAATAAAGTGTTACATCTAAAACCACGAAGTGGCCCGTGACCACATTTGACGAGGTTAGCATTGGATAATTACAGGCACAACAAAGAGCAGGAGGCTTTAGTGATCTCCAGTGACCATCACTGTCTTGCTGCTATAAAGGGACAACACATTCTTCTACCATACCCTGTATGGTCACAGCTGGATTCTCACGCAAAGGGCAGTTCTGATTGCCCATACTAAAAATACTTGGCCAAAATCTACATATCTGTTCCTTCACAGTAACTGTTTCAATCTCCTCTTTGAAATGGGGAGATGTGCAGGAGAAAACTAGGTAACAATCTCCTAAGTACTCGTTTTATGAATCTGGCCCTCAGTCAAGAAGTTGCGGTGAAAAGTCTTTTAATCACCTTCTGATCAGAATTTACTAGATTGTATCTAAGTTCAAGGGTATTAAAATGTGCAAAGGAGACTATGAAAAAATGGCTAGGTTATAGATTTTAACTCCTTAACTAGAAAATTGACTCAAAATAGATTTTCTAATTTACAATGAATCAAAAGAAAAAACATTAGACCATAGCAAAAGTGGCACAAATGTATCAAAAAGCAAATGAATAAACATTTGAAAAGATTTATTATTAGAAATTGTAATAAATTTTGGAAAGATGAATTGATTTTAGTTAAAAGGTATAACTGACAATTTATTGGGCGGGAAGATGCATTATTTTCCAATTGTTATCCACCTACAGTAAAACTGATTTGTGTCCCATTGTATTTTATGGAAAAGGAGAGAGCAACTTTCAGTGATTTAGATTAAATGTATTAATCATAACCAGGCACTGTGAACTATATATCTACTATTAAAGAAGATTTTTGACATTTAATTCTGTAGCAATATTTTGGCTCTGTACCACTCTTCCTAAATCCAATTCCTGCTACAGTTGGCAGATTTCTCCCTTTTAATTTTATGGGGCTTAAAGTAGCATTTAACCACCCATGCGGTAAATAATGCAGGATTAGAAATATTTAGTGTTTTGTTTCCCTTTGAAGAGTACTAATCCATCAACCCCCAAATATTTTTAAAACATTTTCCACATTCTAGTAATATTTAATGCAAAATTCAGTAAAACAGCCTATGTAAATGAAGTTGTATTCCTGAAACAACAACAACAAAAAAATCACATTAAACCCTAAAGAAAATATGCATATACATCACTGATTCTAGGGGAATTAACTTTATAAAGATATTAGTTTTTGTCCAAAGGAAACTTTAATAAATCCTTCAGAGTTTTTAAATATTATATATAATGTGACTGTTACAGTTTAATCTCAATAATCTGACAAAATATAATCAGGTATTCTGTTCTCTTGAACAAAGGATAGCAAAATATTTTAAAATATTTATGTCCAACTTAACACTGACATGCTAGGGGTTTTTTTATACAAACACCACCCCACCTTACCTACACCAACAACTAGATTTCAGATTTTCAAAAAGCACAAAGAAAAGAGAGGAAACAGCATTGCAACTAAATCTCAATCACTATATGAATGCTTTCTTTTCCAAAGCATAACAGCACGACATAAAACAGGAAACAGGTTTCTTTCTCTCCAGACTGACTACATTCTACAGAGAACAAAAAAAGCAATCTGCTGTAAATCCACTGTACCTATCTGTTTAACTCTCCATAAAGTAAGTCTTTTAGACTAAGCAATCCTACGGAAAGAGGTCAGGGATAAGAGGAAATGAAGCACATTTTGTCTAATGCCCTTTGAAGAGAATTTCACAAGTGTTTAAAAAAACTACCTAAACATCTACAGCAGGACAACTGCAAAAGAGTTTACCCTTCAGCCAGCACTAAGAAAAAGACTGCCTAAATAAACAATTTTCAGTTCTACAAACTGAGGATAAGTTTCTTCTTTGACCTTTAAAACCATCATTTGCAGGAATGCTAAAACAAGTCCGAGAAATAACAGAATAAGAAAATACTGGCCTGTAGCTCCCCAGGTCATCCTTTTTTCCCTTTTTAAAAATGAGGTTTATATTTCCCCTTTTCCTGTTAGCAGGAACTTCACCAGTCTGCCACAACTTCTCAAATATGATGAACAGTGCCTTAGCAACTTCATCCACCAATTCCCTCAGGACCCATGGATGCATCTCATCAGGCCCCATGTACTTGTGCACGTTCAGGTTCCTAGGATGGTCTCGATCCTGATCTGCTGATGCAGAAGCCAGCCCTTGACTCGTGCAGTCCCTGCCTTTGCCTTCTGTGACTTGGGGGAATGTGGCTGAAACACTTCCCAGTGATACTGAGGTTAAAAGAGTCACTGATTATCTCAGCCTTCTCCATATCCTGGGTAACCAGGTCTCTTGTTTCATTCCAGAGACTGCCCACATTTTCCCTAGTCTTCCTTTTATCACCAACTTACCTACGTAAGCTTTTCTTGTTGCCCTTGATGTCCCTGGTCAGACAATTCTATCAGGGCTTTAGCTTTCCTAACCTGATACTTGGCTGCTCAGCCAGTTTCTCTGTATTCCTCCCAGGCTGTCTGTCCTTCTACGCTCCACAGACTTCTTTCCGGTGTTTGACTTTGTCCAGGAGCATCTTGTTCATCCATGCCGGCCTCCCGGTGGTTCTGCCCAACTTCTTTCCTGGGATGCATTGCTCCCGAGTTTGGCAAAGATGATCCTTGAATATTAGAAAGCTTTCTCACGCTCCTCTTCCCTCCAGGGCTTTATCCTGTGGTACTCTACCAAGTAGAACTCTGAAGAGGCCAAAGTCCACTGCCCTGAAGACCAGGGCAGTGAGATGGTTGAAGAACACACAAAAGAAAGATGACTGCTTTTGAAAAGATCATACCAACATTAAATACAGGATCTTCCACAACACGAAGAGACCACTAAACGGAGAAGCTTCGAGTTTTCCTGTGATTCGTCTTACAACTCCCAGAATTAGTAATTTACTGATAACCTTCAGGAAATGACCTGTCCATTCTACGATTGCTTATTGCCATTTATTTAAAGTTGACATTGTAGTCTCTGATACTGGATAAACATGTTTAAGAAAGTATTCACTTCTGCACCTCATCCCATTTGAGGCTCTCTTAGAAATACATTAAACCAAGCCTACAGTTCTGTAAAGAAAAGGGCCTCTTCTGCATTCAGTTGTGTTTACTTGCTGTAAATATCACGTGATAACTATCAGAAAGCAGTCCCCGAGAAGCTTTGAGCACTTTCTCTCTTCCTCAAAACTACACTCTCCATATGGACATTTGATCTTATTTTAAGAAACAAAATAGTAGCTAACACATCATTTTCCAGCTAAGCCACAGCTAGGCTAGGCTACAACAACCATGGTTCACTCCACTTTATGGATATTTTTTTTAACAAGTTGCAGAACACTGTCTTCACATCTGACTAGCTAAAGACACAGGTATCAATGTCGGGAGTACCTCCACATTCCCAGATTATCTCTCATACTAAAAAATCACTAGAATAGTTTCCTTGGGTGATTTGATTTCAACACACAAGACGTGCGTTTGCTACTTCATATTAAATGAATTTGATATATCCATCTCCATAACAAACTGCTGGAGGAGACACTAAAGATCCAGTTTAGTTCAATATTCTTACAGCTGCCTCGTACTCTGGGTACAAGCTGTGTTAACTCGGGCTGTATACAGAAAAAAATCCAGCATTTTAAGCTGCATTTTGTATTTTTGCTTTCGTTATAAATCACACAATAGTAAAATGCCTTAATTCCCTGTCTTAGTCTTATAGTAATGATTGGAACAATAAGCTGCTAAATTACATTGATCACATTTCAGACAAGAATTTTTTAGTATATATTAAATAAAGCTAGAACAGAACTAATAAAGAAGACAAATGAGTGCATCTGAGTTTAAATTGTACATCTTGGAACAAATCTAGAAGGTCACTATTAACAGACTTAATCTAGATGTCTAGAGACAGGCAGAGTACATCTGTTAAATATTCGAAGTGCTGTTATTTTCCCTATTGATGGCCACCATACGAAATGCAACTGAAAAAACAGAAGGACTGTCTTAAAATTGTTGCATCTATTGATAGGCCTCATTCTCCCATGCCACCTGCTCCAGACAAAAAGACAAGTTACCTATGGAATGGAAACCCTACTCATAGGAATGAGTTATATGGTTGAATTAGCAAGAAACTTTCAACAGTTTAGGAGTTTTAGCTGATCCTGCATTTGCTTTCACTTTAAAAAAAAATGCTAAATAATGTGTTAGTTGCAATCACTGTCATGATTTACTTGACATTCATGATGTTTTTACAGCATAAAGATTGTTTACCATCAGCTAAGTCACAGTATCTGTGCATGTGTTCCTGGCCTATTACACACTGAACTATCTGCTCCCCCCATCAAGTTCAATATAAGGAAACAGGACTCTTAACTTGATTCTGGATACAAGATACTGTTGTTTCACTATTAACTATTCAAATTCCTACTATTAAGGCATTATGACTGTAGAGGAGACAAGTGAGCAAGATTTTTGCAGAAAACATACTGAAATCAATTCCATTCTTTCCATTAGAATTACACTAAAATAAAAAATAGCAAAGAACCAGTATGGACTTAGGAAGTCAAAAGAAGGAAATTACAAATGTCTGTGGAAGAAACATTTCATGCAGCTAGACACCAGGAAAGGGATTTTATTCACCATAAGCAGCAGAAAACAACAGGAATAATTACGCTGCCTCATATTTTGAAGTAGGAGGTTTTAAAAATTATTATTTGTATGGAGTGCTGTAAAACGGTATTAAATGTGTTTTCAAGATAGGCACTATCCAAAGAATAAAAGAGATATCATTATGCTATTTGCCCTGGTTTAAAAGCAAACTTAAGTGAAATTGCAGATGACTACCACTTGAGCAGTTGGGTTAAAGTGAATTACAAGGAATACTGCTCAGTATAACAGTTCATAGCACTTGTCACCACGAATAAACCACAAGATGCAATAAAGAATAAGCAGCACATTTGGCATTTCTGAGGCTAATGCTGGAGGGCAACTATTTCGCTGAAGTGGGATGCTGTTTTTTGACACTATACTTGGAGTGAGAGTCCAAGAAAAGAGACTAAGTCATCACATTCACTTTAGCAAAGAAGTTATACTTTGGTATTTTAAAGGCATGATTTGATCATCACCGCAGGTAAAATATACCTGGAAAAACCATTGTGAGCTCTGTTGCACAAAGAGTATGTTTCAGTAGCTACACCTACAAGATACCTTGAATTTGTTGATAAAGTATAATTGTTATCTCTGCAAGCTACTAATTGCCTGATGTATTTAAACTTTTTTTTTTCTTGATAAGCATACATTTTACAAGAATGAAACTAGGAAAGAATTCAAGACTATACATTCTAATTTACAAGATAAGTGAAACAGAAAAAAAAATAAAACAAGCACATGCTTACAGAATCACAGAATGGTAGGAGCTGGCAAATGTGTGTCTGTCTTCTGGCTTGAAGACACCAAGATGACCCTGGACTTTTCATTAAACCATTAGGAGTGACACAAAAATCACTGTCAGTTAAAACAAACACAGGTTCTAAGGCAGACTTTATTAAACCATTCAGATCTCAAAGGACAGAGAGAATTCAAAATATTTTGTTACAATGACAACTATAATAAAAAAACCTATCTACTAATTCTAGTGCTCTGCCTTTAACAATCACAGTATGAGTACTGCCATTAGTACTGCCAGTGACGGGAATCACTTTGAGAAACACCGACCTACTATGAAACATGGTACAGGTATAATTATGAATCTTTTCATGGGTAAGTATGTTAAGCTATTAGTAAAGTCACTAAGAAGCTTTTACTCTTGCATCAGGTGGAACAAATTATATTAAGCTTGCATCAGTGTGAAAGCTTTAGCAAAAGTGCACTTGAAAATTAATTTGCAGAAAAAAGAACCTCTTACTACACAAAATACATAGCAGGTGTAAGAACTGTAATCAGTTCCCCCAAAAATATTGGACAGAAGAAGTTAAGAATATCACAGACAACATCATGCCCAATATTTGCATGCTGCTTTGGAAACCTACATTGTTTATAATGGGGTTTTGAAATCTGACAGAAGTCATCTTTTTTCCTTCTGTTTTCTCATAAAAGAAAGCTATTTCAACATGACTAAGTTCTGAAGTCTAGAAGAGTACCTTTCGACTCATCTCTTGGGAAAGCATAGTGACTTTGCCAAGAAAGAATCAAAGGTGAGGCCCTAACTTGCCATCACAGCAGCACCTCCTCTGTCTGCAACTTGAATTTTTCCGTCTGAAAAACCGTATCTGCAAGAAGCAGGTGAATGCACCCACTCCTCAAAGAAGCATTTCCCTCTATCCTGTAAAACCAAAGTACTGAATTAACTAAGGATTAAAAGAGCATGACTTATTCACTACATTTTGCATAAGCAGATACAAATTTAAGACAATTACAAGTAACGAAAATTAAAAAAAAAAATAAGACAAATGACAAAAGATATTAACTGAAAAATTAAAACCCCACAGATCAGTAATTTCATACACTTCACTAAACTGTGTTTAATCTGACCATATGCCACACATCCAGAGTAAAAGAATTCTATACAGCTATTTAACTCAAGAAGCAGGGCCTTCCCAAAAGTTGCATCTATAGAGGCTTCTAACCAATACTGCAAAAACAACGCCCAACTTACTCTTTAAGAAAACATTCCTTAGATCTGTAACAAAGTTTATTATCTAATACCACTTCACTCAATTTCCAAAATATTTTGACAAGAAAAGAGAATCCTGAAAACACCTGGCTGTTTCTTCAGTTACAAAGAACTGAGAAGCAGAAATGCTTGATTTGGTTTTACATTATGAAAGCAGTTAACAAAGAGTATGAGTGTTCAATACATCTTTTCTCCTCACATCAATGAAACAGTAATTATCTGACAACATTTTTTTTTTTGAGAAAAGCTCTTTGAACTTTTTCAAAAGTGTCACAGGATTTGACAGAAATATTGAGACACCTTCGGATAACAGTTCTTGTAAATGTAGCTTTCATTCTTTGCATACTTTTTGAATAATTACAACTACGTATAGTCAAGCTCAATACTACACCTGTACAAAAAGAATGAACAAATCAATCCCAGGAGTGCAAGGCTTAAAGTAGGCGTCTTCAGTATCATGAAATCAAAACACATGACAAAGGTTGCAAAAACTGGCAGAGTCAAAAGAAAGCATCCTATTTATTGGTCATGTTTTTTGCACTTTAGCCTAGGGAAATCACCTGTCGGGTTCCAGCCCTGACAGGGAATCCAGGCAGGAAGAGATGCCACCTAAGAGTCCTCAAACAAACGCCACAGGGAAGGAACTGTAGCTAAGGAACAGCTAAGACAGCAGCACTGATTTTTAAAGCCTTCACTTATTTGTATGGAGGAGTTGTGAAGAGAAGTGAAATTTCTCAGCCGAGTACTAAGTTGGCCAAAACATTTTTGAAAGAAACAAAAAGTAATCATGTTGCATTTTCATGAACTATAATTATTAACTCTTATTTTCTTTCATTAGGGTTTCTGTGATCTCCCCAGGGATCCACTCCAGAAAAGCATGGAGGCTTTAATCATTGAAGGCAAAGAGTTCATACAGTATTCTACATCACAGAAATAAACTCTGACATTTCAAATGCACTTAAAATGTTGAATTTCTGATTTTGTTCTGTTAAATACCAAAGTTTTGCATGCAATTTTTTTGGAAAGGACAGAGATACAGTATTAGACAAATGACATGCAAGTCTATAAACACATACAGAAAAAAAGACTGGATGAAAAAAGCATTCCTTCTGAGAAATCAGCATTTCATTTATAGAATAGTATTTCTAAATTGTAAAACTTTTGCCTAACATAAAAGAAGGTGGGGGCTGGGAAGAGTTGATCAGGTCATGTATAACTGCAGAATTCAACCAAGCACAGTAAAATTTCACACAATGTATCTTATTAAAAAGAATACATTAAATATTGCTACCATAGAAAGTACATGTATCATGTTTCTAATTAGAATTACAAAGTTGCTACTAGCTACTTGACACAGGCAGGATCAAAAACATATAGTGTATTAGAAAAGCCATGTTTTTCTATTTGTTTTCAAATAAAGTTCTGCTGCAAATAATACTGCCACAAAACAAAGCAACCAAGACATGACGCCAAGACAGCATTACAATTGCACGTCAATATATATGCATTTAATTACAGATTCCATAAAAAAGTACCTATCTTAAGTAAATTGGACAATTCAAAGTATGTAAGCCAGTTATGATGATTAATTTTTTTTCATTTTCTTTCGAAGCTTTTTCATTTGTCATCTGCCTGTACAACAATACGTTCAAGCTGCACATTGGATTAGGTGAGGATTTTCACACTATCTCCATGTTAGGCTTTTACTCTGTTGCTTGTCCAGCATTGATCATTAAAAAAAAATGTTTTGACTCAAAGGCAGTACACTCGATGACAAGACCCACAAGTTTGTTTAAATTAAACAAATCATCAGTGAAATGCAGGAAGAGCATCTGGACAGAATTTTCAGTGCCAGCTGTGGCTACTTCAAATTGAAGTTCACTAACTGGTCCATAAAGAGGAGCATCCTTCCTCCGATTCTCAGCTCACATGGATTCTAGAAATTGTGGGCTGAAAATGACACAAGCTGGCAGTTTCCTCAGTACAGAGCAAGTAGTAATCAGTCTTAACCTGATGCTTCTCTTACAAGAAAACACCCAAACAGATGGGCATTACAAGCTTTTTGCCGAAGGATGACACTATATCAACATATTACATACCTGTTCATTCCGCCTTCCCTAAGCCAGCAATCTCTTCGAGGCTTCGTTAGCTGCTGTAATTGAGAACCTTCAACTAAACTTTCCAAAAAAAGTTTAAACCCACATTGACCGTACACAAAGGGCTAACTATGTGCTCACATTCCCTAGATACAAACTACACATCCTTAGACTGAACACGTGATACAAAGTGTCCTTTGGGTAGCATATCTCAGTATGAAACTCCTTTTTTTACTCTGCCTCCCTTTAAAATCCATGTGAAAGCAGCAATACAGACATCAGACTCCTCACCGTTAAAAAAAGAATTAAGTCGCACCACAACTCTCTTCAATGAGTTCTGCAGTGTTCTTTCCTCGGGATATTAATCTCTCTAAAAGCATCCTTGCTCTTCTTCACTGTTACCATCTAATAGCAGTAATTACTTCTTGTTCTGTGTTATCAGATGTCACAGGTATTAAATGACTTTTTTTCCCCCCACCCATTGGATTGAAGTAGCTAAAAAAGATTTTCTTTAAGAAGCAATCACTGACAAAAGGGAGCACGTGAGCTCTGGCTTATACAGCTACATTTGAAAAAACAGATGCAGCAGATGTGCCCACAAACATAAATAGTCCTTAAGAAGGTCAGAAAACTGCATCTGAAGAGCCAGCTGCACATCCATTCTATACATGCACTCCTGCCTAAATACAGTGGCTTAGAAGGTACATTCACATGTCAACCTTTTTTCACAGCACTATGTAAATGATATATTTAATAACAGGAAGTAACTGAATTATCAGTCCTTAGAAGATCAGCTTGCATTTTTGCTATAAAGGGAACTAGGTACCATCTTTCTATACAAGATATTGTGACTGAAAGACAAAAAGGGCTCCTCAGGACAATACAGAAAGCATAACAGAAAATAAACATTAGGATTTTTGCTGTATATATGCCCTCACAGTATATCTTCATCAACTGAAATTTAATCACCTTTTTTACAATTTAGAGGGAAAGGCAGTTTTTAGGGTAGTTAAGCCATGTATCATCAATACCATGAAGCTAACCTATCAGTTATAATAGCTCCTATAAAATACCAGAGTGAAATTGCAATAAGCCTAGAAAATGGGCTACAAATCCCAGATATGCTCAAGCAAGCACTGAACCAAAAATAAAAATAGGTAGATAGGAAACCAAGAACTAGACAGCATTCATCTAATTCATGACCACGAACAGCAGAGATCACAGGCCAAGGTTTTAAAGCATCTTACTCAGTTCAAATGGCAAATATTGGACAAGGACTTCAATTACAAAAACCTTCCCTCTTCGAGTTAAATTTCCAACAGTTCTTTTCTATTCTCTCCGTACATAACAGCTCTTACCTTTCTCAGAAGCGCCTTATTCTGTTTACACAGATTAAAATTTGAAAACATTTATTGTTCTCAAATAATAAAGAACATGTGGCAGTATTTATCATGCTGGGGTATGTTTATTACACACTGATAAGGAGTCTCCCACATTCTCCTTCTCTTTCAAACACTATTCTGACAAGAACGCAGTACAGTGAATACTTTCTAACATTTCAATTTAGTAACTCATCTCTCTCTTCCTTATGCCCTCCTCCAAACAGCAAATTCTTAAAAATTCATTAGAATCTTATTCTGGAAAACAACTATAGGGAAATCTCATGATTATACTGTAGAAAATGCAAGGACAGTTTGATTTTATATTGTTTTTCCACTTAAACAGTCTTTCTAGAACTGAAGGCACTAGAAGAATTCAAATATTTCTCACTTATAGTCACAGCCTTAGAACAGACAGTCTATGACAGTGCATCACTAAATTGTATTAAATTTTTTGCATGTACCTTTTCCCCTGTCCACACACAAGTCAACCAAACAAAACATAATGACAGATTTTTCAAAGCAGACTCACGGGGAAAAAAAACAACCACAAAATCCATCAGAATCCTACTATAACCCAACGTGGAACAGTTTTAGTATTAGAAAAAAACCCCAAATTAACTTCGATTTTCATTGTAAGAAGAGAAATATGTTTTCATCTGGACATGAGATATACACCGAAAATCTTACATAATGCCCCCCAAAACCTTTCCTTTCACTTAGTTCAAAGTAAGTACTGAGAAACAGTATCAGACTGTCATCTGCCATTCAAGTGCACACAATTATTCGATTACAATAGAACTGCAGTGGCAAGAGTCTAACTACTTAAAAAGCAAACACACAATATCAGGGAGCAGTGGCACTGTAGTCTTACCATTCCATTACCTACCTATAACATTAGGAAAAAAGCATGAAAAGAATACGCTTTCAAAAAAAAAGTCTCTAAGAATACATTAGCTTAGAATAATAAAAGCACGTACCACTGCATTCTGGTTTCCTGAAGCCTTTTTGATGTTTCTTGCTGGCATTCCATGAAGATGAAATCTATTCTGGAAACCTAGAAAAAAGAAATAGTACAAACAGACTTAAGAGTATTTCCTATACCATATAACCAGTAAAATTCACTATTACATACTAATCTATTAATCTGACTTCAGTTAAACAAAGTCATCTTAACACTGTCCAACATGGTACTGGTGGAAACAAAGCACAGAATGGGAAAAGTGAGAGAAAGCCCAAGTTGTCATGAAAAATGAACATTTCTGTAGATATTCTTACTGCTATCCTGGTTCTATTCACAGCTAGCTGCATAAGCAGACCATACTGAACGACAGTAGGAAAGTGATTTTTGTTTCACTTAAAACTTCATTAGTACTAGAAAATGTTAAATCTGGTGAATATGCAGAGACTAAGTCCTCAGAAACAACTGGAAGCATCTGGAAAATAAGCCTCAGGAAAGAATTCAATAAATTCAGTACGCAGAGTAGTTTAAAAGTGATTTGACCACTGTTCACATAAAAAAACACCAACAATTGTATTTGAATGTAAAAGGAGATCCTTGTGACATAGGGAAAGCACAACAAAATTCTTTGACAGCAAGTTAAGGCCTGACAACTTCATTCTTTAGACCAGAGTGGTTTTCCAGCTGTAAATGGAATCTAACACTACTACAACTTGCCATTGGATACACTGGATCCACAGTTTTCTAAAGTATTTAGATATTTTTTAAGTTACAATCTCAACCCTTGCTCTAAAGGAACCTTTCCCTCCTCTCTACAAACAATATGGCCTGACCATAAAGCAAAGCAGATGGTCACACTAGTCTACAAGCCTTTGGATTAATGAACTTCTGTAGAATTCTAAACATTATCACAGAAGCCAGGAACAAAATGGAATAGAAAAATTCACTTTAAGTAACGCTTAATAATTCTCAGTGCAAACATTGAGACAACAAATAAAAGAGTAGGCTATCAAAACATACCAAATTTTACACTTTCTGATTTTTCTAATAATTTACTTCTAAAAAAAAAACCCAAACAATTACTTCTCTCTAATGATACCTTAAAAATGAAGTAGTTCAAAGAAACAAAATTGTAACTCCAGTATCTTGTCAATATTTTACGTATTTTGCATAATCCACAGATATCTTCCTACTGTACCCAAGTGATTCTACAGTTTGCATTTGCTTGATTGCTACTTACCTCTCCTCCCTGAACGGGACATGAGAGGGAAAGTGCCAGTTAAGATACTTTCAAAGACTGGATCAGGCAATTCTCTCTCCAGTTCTGCAGAGTCTTCTTGTTCCCACCAGGGAATGACACCCGTAATTCCACACGCTCCACCAGATTCACTTTCGTGAAACCAATCACTCTGCTCATCATCACCTGTGTGAGGGCAGGATCCCACCCAAGCCCCCAAACCAGGGGGAGGAGCAGAGAAAATAAAAATCAGATGTTACCATCAATAAACACCCTGACAGGACAATTATTTCTTTTGCATTATCACTGTATAAAAATTACTTGTATATAGCAGTTCTATCTGGAAAATGTTTCTCAGTAGCATGACAAGCATTGCCATCAATGAAACCACATAAAATGTAATGTTTTAAAACCAATTTACAATAGTGAGAAACAATAATAAACTAGTTAATTCTTTGGCAATAACTGCAGGGAAAACCATTTAAGTTACTGCACTTTACATATTAACACAAAACAAGCCTTAATCTCCTGCAGGGAATTAAAAGGCATAAAACTGTGAAACTAGTTCTTTGCAGCTGATAATGGTACATAATTAGCTTAATTTCATGATTTGTATGGCTAGTAAAAGGGGAAAACAATCATGAACAGATGTGACTAAATGAAGTTAATCTGATTAAGTTCATTTAGAAATAAGTTTTGAAAAAGTTGATTTTAAATGAAAAGTGACAGTATCATGTGACTGAGAATTATACTGCATTGTACCAGAAAGCTGGTCATTTTTACTGACAATATTTATAGCTGAGGTATTTAAAGACCTGGATTTAAAGTCAAAAGTAAGACAAGATGGAAAAATCTTTTCTTAAACTTAGGTCACAAACACACTGGCAACTAGAAATAAATTGTTGCATTTCTTCTAAAATATGTTTGTTTATATAAATCAGGTATTTTACAGAGGATTGGAAAATATCTGCATGACAAATTTCCTTTCTTACATGCCAAAAAATTAGATTTCAAAGTCTGGGCTGAATAGTTTAATTCTATTTCAAAGTATCCAAACCATGCCTCACTATTCCTGCATATAAATTACTTGTTTGGCATTTCAATTTTTAATTAGGCAGAAGTAAGCAAGACACAAATGCGAGATTTATTAGATACATGAATTCTTTTTGTTCCTGAAAATTGTAAAATTTCATTGCCACTCAACCCCACAATGGGAAAAGACAAATAATGAAACTCAAGCCAAAATGTTGGGAAAAATAAAATACAACACACTTTCTCCAAATAAATTGTTGCAATAAGAAGACTACTTCAAAACCAAGAACAAGTGAAAATGGCTGTAAACATTGATCAGGAGAAGTATTTCAAGAAAATACAGAATAATTAAGGCCCTTTACTGGTCATTCACAGACGAAATGCTCACTACTAAAAGCAAAATTAGCAGAAGATAGAGAACAGGAGATTTTGGGTGGAGGAAGCGGAAAACAGAGATGGAGAGAGATACATAGGTCCAAATAAGATTTAAGGATTTTAACATTCCCAGAGCATTTTAGATTACTCTCTATATTTACTCTAATCCTCATTTATAGCCATCATATTTCGCAAAGACGTTCACCATTAATTCTATCTTGCTATGTTAAGGCAGGAATGTTTTTTGGGGGGAGATGTCTAAGAGTACTGAACAGAGATGGTGATGATGGAGGGAGGATTATATCTTTTCAGCAGACTCATCTGTGGCTCAGCATTGTTTGAGGTCCTTTGTTTTGATTTTCCAAACTTTCACAGATATCTTTCTGTGAATATTTTGTCATAAGATGAGAGTTCTAGGCACCTTGACTAGTAAGAAATACCATCAGGAACTCAAAAGAAGTCTTGTTAAACAAAATTCTGCTCTGAACTTAAGCACAGAATTCTGAAATTTGGTTTCACAACCAGCTCAAGGACAGAAGCCCATAGAAGGTATGCAATGCAGTCTTGGAAGAAAGAGCTAGAATTTAAAACTGGTTTTGTGGACTCAAGGGTAAGGCAAACTGCGGTGATAGAGAAAAATTATTATCTTCACTAAATGCTCAACAAAGGCTCTCTGGGAACAAAAAAAAAGTGACGTTACCTTGTTGTGCAATAGAAATATTAGTATGTCAAGCAACTATCTGTTACGACATCTCACCTGTTATGCTGTTATACAACTCCCCAAGCACTTACGTCACTTCCTGCCAAAGGCAGGCTTAAGATCTGAACCTCATAGGTTTTTCCCACATGACAGCAGAATCCAGGTGTCCCTGGTTTTTAGCTTCCTGGTCTGTGTATTTTAAACAACTCTGAATCCTTAGACTCCATCATGGTAGCACCTTGAGCCTAGCATAAACCTATCGCTACCATTCTTATGCGGGGGAGAACATGCACAGGCACTTTAATTAGCAGCTTCTCCACTTCGAAGGGATGCCATTTCCAAACCGAGTCAGGGAAGATCACAGCATTTAATCAATTCCCCACCTCATACGTACAGGCAATATAAGACAAAGGCCTCCCCGCTCAAGAGTTTGGTAACCAAACACTTGGGTTTCATCCTGACTTGCAGCTCTCAAAAGGCAACACAGTATCCATAAGCAACGTGAACTTGTGAGAATTAAAAATTCAAAGTAATTTCAAAAACACTTCAAAAGATCCACTATGCTGGCTCTTCCTCTTAGGGGTGCTGACTCAGCACAAGAGTATAGCAAATTATCATACTCCTCCAAGCTACAGGAAAGAAAATTACTTACGGAACACCAAGCCCGTGCTTTCTCCTAGCCACATATTTAAAAAACTCGTTGGCTCAGAAAGGTTAACTCCAACATTTCAATGCACTTCAGTTCCTGGCTTAATTTACTTATTTATTTTTAAGCCTTCCCCTCCTCAGTTTCATTCTATATTATTGAGTCTACATATTTACCTAATTACCACTCCTTCATGTTAAATTATTTGCCTTCCTTTTTTAGAAGGTAAGAAAAATATATATGTGAGCTTCTCATGGGTTCTCTATAGACATAGATCCTATTTACATCACCAGAAATTTCATGTTAAGAATAGCTTCACCCAAATCTTAGTTTAGTTAAAGCATTGCAGAATTATAAAAAGCAGATGTCTCACTTCACACAAATAGTTTTCCCTCTCTTCCTAGTTTTCTTTTATTTCAGAATGGCCAGAGTACCCTCCACAGCAGTCACTATGGCGTCCATATGCTTGCCTATGAATAGCAACAACTTATTCTGAGAGGCTAGCACAGAGTTCAACATCAGTGTCCTATAAACACCACTTCATAGTGTGCTCCAGTATCCATCAACTTGCACCCAGAGAGCAACAGCACACGGACTCTGAGTACCCGAAGATGCTAGTGTCATTTCCATCACTAGCATATCTCTTCCTAGTCAAAAAAAAAACAACCCAAACAAAAAGAACCCACAGCTAACAGCTCTAACAATCACTGGGAGACATCAGAAGATTGACTGTAACACACACAAAGCGTTTCAGGAAAACAAAAGTTTGAAGTTACCCGTCCACAGAGGCAGGCTGCATCTTGCTCTTGGTGTTCTACAGAGCTATCCTGGCAAAAGGAATAGCAGAATGCCATTCAGACACCATTTGATTTAAGCAGCTACTTCTCATTCAAGCTTGAAAGCTTCACATGAAGGCCTCCTCCCACCCCTCCCGTCCACTGTAATACCACACTCTGCACTTGAGTAGAAGGACTGTACAGGTGTGCCGTTAATCAATCAGACCAAGGTTATCACAGGATCTCAGCTTTATGTTCCTCTCTACCACTGGGATCCACATGCAATACTTAGGATTTCAACTATTCGGATCATATACAACAACTTCACGTTATTTATTCTTCACCCTCAAAGACTATAAAGCAGTTAGCCACAACAGCTCGAAACGGGGGTGATTACACTTAGCACTGCACACTCCATTTCTTTTCTATATGGAGAAGCCCATCCTGACATCTGCAGCTACTGAGGTGCTATACAAGGTCCAAATTAGTTTCTCGCTAGGGAAGACAAAAGGATGGAATTCTCATATACTGAATCAGTAGTGGGTCATCTTCATAAAGGACACAGTAATGAATATATGTCTAATCATAAAATAATGAACAGCTATCTTTAAAAGCTTAGACACATCCACAGTGGAACTCTGACATTCCCTGACCTTCTCCAATTTTAACTGTTTAACACTTGATTAATATAATTTTCCTTCCTGCTGGCTTAGATCTTAAAGGACATTTCAAGTGCTGTATGTCATGATTTAAGAGGTCTTAAGTCAACTTTGAATTTCTCTAAGCATACTAGTAGGTGTACATGGAATGTATCTTATTTGTCATACCAACACTACAAAATTCATTAAAGAATATACTTGCAATGTGTTGCAGACTTTTTTTTTTGAAAACAGCAATAATATCAACTAGCATTTGAACAATCTTACAGCTTTGTTGACATTGTGTTGAAAGCTTAATTAAATATGCCTTGTAATTTATAAAGTGTCTTTGTAAAGCGGACTTTTAAACTGCCTTAAAACTGCAGGTGATTCTATTAGCCAGGCCTAAAAATAACAATTGATTATCTCTTGCAATGCAAGATTAGATCTTTGGTTTCAAAATTCTTCAGTCAAAGCTTTCTACACCAGGTATGACAGTGCTTATCAATAGGGGGGTGGTTAGCTCAAGGGGGCCGGTTAGCTCAGTGGGTTGAGCACAGTGCTGACAACAATGACCAACATCGAGGTCATGGGTTCGATTCCCGCTCGGTCCCCATGTGTTGCCTGGTCTAGTTGAGAGGTGGCATCCCTGCCAATGACAGGGAGGGTGGGCTAGGTGATCTCTAAGGTCCCTTCCAGCCTAGGCCATTCTAAGATTAAAACTATTAACAATTACAAAACAACCATTTGTGAAAAAGCTATCAGGAATAAAGGAAGGACTGGGAAGAAAGAGTAAAGTCATAATAATTTCAGATACATAAGCTTCAGCCACTGTTCAGTTCTTCCAACTACTTTGTGGGCAGGCTCTCCCACCTCCATACCCGTAGGCTCAAAGGCTTGACACTTGCATAGGATTTGAAGCTTTTTGCTAACTCTATTACATCTTATCTCAAAGTTGACCAATTTACAAACTTATGAAAAAAAATCACAATCCAGAATAATTCACTTGAGGTTTGGTAACAATTCAGCAGCAATCTTCATCAACTGTACCTACACTGAGCATTTTCCATGATCTTTAAGCTTTTGCTGGCTAACTGTACAGGGTACACAATGTCTCACAGAATCACATTTGCCACGTTGGGATTGCAAAACATCAAGTATCAATTACTTCTGCCAGAAGAGACTGGAACAGAGTACAGCAAGAATGCTGCTTTTGCCCTCTCGCACGACCTGATATAAGCACCTGGATAACTTGGAAAAGGAGGCCAAGCATGGCTAGACTCTGATGAGGACTTCAGAGGTACAAATAAATCAATCAAAAAGGCTGTAAGACTGGAACAGAGGCAAGCTGTAAAGGAAGAGCATAAAGAGGTGGATTTTTTTTAAAATATTAGATGTCACAACACAGAAGTCTAACATAGGATTTTCAAGCCTCAGCAATTCTATTTTATTATAGGAATTAAAATAAATCTAGCATTATCCCATTACTACCCCCAATTTAATGTACATCTGGTTTTCTTGAATCAAATTACAGAAGTCAAAACTCTTCTGAGAGTCTGTGCACAGAACAGTACAGTTACTGTGGTAGAATTTATTACTGTTTGCTTTCTGAACCAATTTTGAAAAATATTAAAAGCTGCAAGGTCTGGCACTCTAAAGTTCAGAATTAAATACTCAACTATTTAAGTGACTGGCCAACTGCTCAAAGAAATTGCTGCTTTAGGTCACTTTCTTTTCTAGAATGTCTGTCCCATAGCATGAATACAGTTTGTGTCTCAAGAGACACAAAATGAACATATGTTGCCCTGGACAACAGGGTTCTCTTGTCTTCTGCTACCCAAACTTCTGAATGATGGCAGGCACATCAAGTATTTCAAACCAAGGGTTTCACCAGGCAGCATTAATCAATCTCTGGTTCTCCACTTGATTTAGCAGAAACCTGAAGTCAGAAGTGCAGAAAATTTGAACTACAAATGAGGTCAAGATGCTGATGTTCTGAACATATATCCTGGAGGAGGAACACTGGGAAGACAGCAATCAGTCTAGCTTTTAAGAAAACAGACAAGAAAAATCAGCCAGTTACTCCCTTAATACATTTTCATCTTGTTCTTTTCCAGTTTCATTTCTTTCACCTAGGCTTCTCCTTTGCTTTTATGAGATTTACTTTCTCCTTCCTTCAATTTTTAAGTGTCTCAGCTCAGCTATAAATTTATTTACAGAGATAAAATAACCTCATCTTACTTCAAAAAGGGAGTACAAAGATAAAAATTACTAGGATTTTCTTGGGGGGGGGGAAATGTTATTAGGAAATAAACAATTTAGGTTTTGTAGTAGAATCTCTAATGAACTCTAATGGAAAAGTCTTCACAAAACCAAAGCTGTAATGCAGATATAAGAAAGCCTGAGATCCAGTGTGAAGCTAATGGTCTTCTGACTATACCCACAAAATAATTAGTTCAAAGTAGAGATGAAAAAAAATAACAGTTTGTCCCAACAATATCCTTCTCAAGTTTAATTATTGTTGTTCTTTCTATTTATATTTCAGGTCTGACACTTTCTGCTTGAAAATTACCATCAAACTAAATAAAGGTTCAAAAATCAAAACCACAAAAAATAAGAATAACAGCTGTGTAGTAAAGAATCAACACTAAAAAAAGGTGACAATACACCAGTGAAAGAACACTGTTGTTTACCAATTCCTCCCCTTTTTACCTTCCACAAAACATATAAGTAAAACAGAGAGTTACTGAGATGTTTTCAGCCATATTATTCAAAGACTTAAATAATTTAGTTCAGAATTTAAGGACAAAAATATTGATACAAATATATTGGAAAGGTACTTTCAAAAATGCACATATGAGATGTGGTATGTCCTGATACACACAAATACAGAGGACAAATGTTTTAGAAAATGCAAGTTAAAAGAGAAATTCATACAGTAAAGTAAAAGGAAATCTTTTTGATGTGGCTTTCATTGAAATAAAGTATTGAAATACTGAAGTTAAAAGATTGATCTAAACTTTCAAAGAGAGACTAAATTCTTCTAAAAAGCTATGTGCTAGTATAACTAAAACCAGATACTTGGACTGGGAGGTACAGTTGATATGGCACAAGTTACTCTTGGAAAAGGAAGGAAACACTTCTGCTCTAAGTCTGAAATATCTCCCTACTATAACGCTAAAACAAGATTAAAAAAAAGCACCAAAACAAAAACAACCAGAAGAAACTGAATTATACACTAGAGAAAGGAAAAAGAAAACAAAACAAAATGTTCTTTAACTTAGATCTCTGGAAAGGGCCAAGACTTGTTCTCCCGTACACACTCAAGTAGTCTGTGGCAAACTGTGTGAGAAAATCTCCATTTCCATTCATTAACTTAGAAGTGCCAACTGAAAAGCAAGTCTTAATCACCTCATTTTTGTACACTGTCAAAGACAGCAAGTTACTAGTCCATAAACTGGACATTAAGACGCTAAGCATAATACAGGTAACTGCTGTACTCAAAGATGGCAATAAACACTAAAGTCGAAAAAAGAATCTTATTTCTATCTGCAATAGCTTTATCATATCAAAAGATATGAGAACATTACGCAGACTAAAGAAAAATTTTGAATCTTCACTGCATTGTAGATTACAGAAAAAATTTTCAGAAGGGAGAGACTTTCAACAGTATGCATCTTCTAATCTCTCTTAGACTGCTGAAAAAGCAGGTTGTTTGAAACTACTTTTCAAACAAACTACTGAATGAAAAATAACTATGAAATCCTGCCATATCAGTTTGGAAAAAAGAAAATAGTTTGAGAAGCAGTACGACAATGACAGAGTCCGGTTTCAAAACTGGAGCAACTGAAGAATTAAAACTTCATATATATGGCCTTTCAGAGACACCCAAGTTATAAGTAAGTTTATTATATTACCGAGGACGCTTCTCATGACATCTTTTGACTAAGACATGGGTTCAGAACACCCTCTAGTAACATTTCAAAAAATCTGGAAAGCAAGTGATACTTCAACTCATTAAACTAGCAATAGCAACTCAAATATAGTAATTGACCTACGAAATAACTTGTAACGCTTATAGAATTTCACCAGATGTGTTTGAGGGGTGGAGAAGGGAAAGATTGTTTCAATACCTTGTCTTCCCTCATCATTGGTAAACAAACCAGCATCACTGCTGCTCAGACTGCTGGATTCACTGCAATAAGAGAAAGAAAGAAACAGATCAAAAGAACAATTGATCTTTCAGTCGTAAAATTTTAAGGAGACAAGGCTGTGCTCAGATTGAACTTAAGCCCAACAGAGATAGGAAAGAAAACAAGATGATTTTTTTTTTTTAATCAAACTGCAAATATCCTACTTCCATTAACTACAAAGCATATTATTTTTGGCACATAAAACCATGGGAATCTAATGGTACCCTGACAATAAGCCAGATGTGACTGCAACAAGGTGCTGACACAATTGATGCATTTTATTATCAGCTTCCATCAAAAGCTCACTGCTCCCTTCTTATGCTGTGCAATTCAGCTTGATCCTGGAACACCACTGCTCAATAAAATAGAAGTCTCCATCAAAAGCAGCCTAAGCCTTCCTTCAGCACATGAAATACGGGAGTCTGAAAATGAAATTACCTTTCCGAACATCATTTGCAAATATTCTGAAAAATACATGGCTTAAGGGTTACGATGCGCTACTTGGGGAAAAAGAAAAATGTTTATAACAAAGGTAGCCAAAATAAAGATCATCACCCTAAAGAAAATAAGTATGATCAATGACCATAACATCAACAAAAAAAGCAAGGTACAATTTACTTTTCTGTGACTTCTATCATGGCCTTAAAATTAGAATGTATGTATACAACATGCACTTCTCTCCAAAATCAAAGACTTCAACAGATGGAGTATTTTGTTCTTTGTTGTATACGCATTGCTACAAACAATATTCCAGGTGTGTCTAAACAGTAAAACAGACTTGTCTTTTAATAACACACATCACAATTTTGTGAGTTCCACTCAAAAGGATTCTTTTGTAAACCACCTATTTCATTTCTTGTCAACAGAGTAACTCTGCTAAAAAAGTAATACTATCATCAAAATTTGATCACATTTTGCTTACACTGAGATGTAGAATAGTTTGAAAAAAGAAAAAAGCAGCTGACCACACAAATTCAAGTACAAGTTATAACACTAAATACAAGTTATAAATACTCAGTGTTGCATACAAGTTACTGACAAGAACTTCAGGTCTGTTTACCTTCCTATACTTACCCATATTAAAACATACATGTGGTCCTATATTTCAATTCAACTTGTTTCAATTATGTTTAGTTATCAACTAATAATAAATTAGTCTTATTTCCGTGTCTAAATAACTCATACACTTAGGAAAATTATTTAATTTTCAATGTTAATTTCAGAATATAAGCCCCAATTTTGTTGAAGTTTGTAATATGAGTTACATAAAATTAGTCTAATTTGTGCTTAATTATAAATATGTATTTGGGGTTTTGTATCTTCCTTTAGGAGGCATCCCAACATGATTTGAAACATAATATAGTATCAGAAGACACAAAGAAATGTTTGGTTGTTTTGTGGAGTTTTTAAATATATGTATATGCATATGCACAGCTCTGTATTTGAAGATTAATTTCTTAATCTCTGCTGTATCATCTTATCCACATTCTTACTATATGAGTAATACTTATACCATCTTTTATACATAATATAATCAGAAGAGACTTAAGCACTTAGGGCACTATTGCCCTAAGCAGAAGATGTCAGGCGTGCAATAAGAATGGAACCACCTTTTATGAGGGAGACCAAAACTTGAACTTCCAAATGTTGCAAATTCTAGTAACTTCCTCCTAGTAAGCATCCCATCCTCACTTGATTACAGCACAGTTGGCTTTACTGACCTTACATTTCATTGCACACAATTTTATATTATACCTCTGAAAGAAGAAACTTTCCCTTTCGTAGATTCTACCTGTCCATTCATCATTTAATTGTACTTTTAAAAGTGAAAGTTAGGAAATTCTTTCAACACTAGTATTTCAGTCACTTTCTCCAGAAAAATTCCCAATTTTGAAAAGTCTCCTTTGTTTTTTCCTTTTTCTTTTTTTAAAAAAAAGATATTTCAATTGTGCAACAATTCTTGCTGAAGTTGTTGAAAACAAAAAAAAAATACAAAAATCCAACTGTAACATTAGCATATCCATGGCAGCCACAGCGCCCATTCTCCTCAGTCAAACAGGGCCAGGATTATAGCCAAGATAATTGCTACATGGCACTCATTTCACTGAATAAATTCAAAATCTCTAGAATTAATACATTAATATCCAAGTACATGAAAGTTGTTATGATGGAATTTATTTCCAGTTTTAATATAATTTTGCACTGTGTATTGCTAATTCTTTTGCTTTGCAGCAAGAATTCTGGTCCCAGCAAGACTTCCAGGACTTCCCAGATTCCTTTTAGTCCTATAAAATTGTGTATACAAGCAAAAACTTGGAACGGTTTTGCTACTCAGAAAGCCTTCACAGCTTTATTTGTACCTTTGTAGAAACAAAGAAGAAATTATTTTCATTATTAGCTATTACTACTAACAAACTGCCCCATACCTTGGCTTCATATGAGACTTGTGACCTTTGTTCACTAACCAAGCCCGTCCCCAAGAACTGACCGGCCAGCGGGTGCATGTCTCCAAGTCTCACTGCTGCTCCCTTTCAAAAGGGCAACTGAGATTTCTCCTCTCTTTTAGTCACCTAAAATACAAACAACTGCCAAAGCTTGTAGGAATTAAATACCATCAAGAACTCCATGCGCTGCCAAAATCAACTCACTTAGCCAAGGAGCTAAATGTGGAGGATAAGGGAGGATGAGCAAAGGACCAGTTCTGATCACAAAAATCTCATTTCCGATGCTCAAAACCAGCCCCACAGAAATTCACATTGCAGATCATTTAGATGTTGACACTTTAAGAGCTTGAAGACTCCCCCTACATCTCCTGAACCCTGCACTTTTAAAATGCTTCTTGTGTTAGAAGACACACAAAGATTGCAAAAGTGTCACTTAGCATTTTTAATGTACACTTCAAATATATATGTTTTGTTAAAGTAACTTCATGTACACACTGAAAACTTCTGTTTTAGAGATCCAAGCAATTTAAATTCCAGTTAAAATTATTGGCTTTGTTTTGTCTTTATTAAAAACTGAATTTCTAAAAAATCAATCCTTTTTAGAAAATAATTATTAAAATGTATGCACAGAAATGTACAAAATTAAGAGCGGCTTTCTATACTTTGTATTTTTCCTTTTCCAGCAAGTGTTGCTGAAGCATGAGTCTAATCCAAGATGCTTTGTTAGTTCTCTACATCTTACACAATCTTTTAAAAATCATGTTCCTTTTAAAATCTCAGCTTTAGAACACACTCTTAGGAATAGTTTGCTAGTTATTTCTGACTCTTCTGGCTAAACGTTCTAAAAAATAGAGGCACTATTGCATTTAAGTAAAGTTAGTTTAAAATGAGTCCAAATTATTCAAATACAAAATGCTCAGATGCAGCACACACCTTAGAAGCTTAGATATGGTGGATTTCTAATCACATTACAGAATGTAAATTTTCTAATTCCAAATCTTTTGGTATAGATGACCATTGCAAGAAATTCAGCAGAATGACAGATCCTCACTCAACCATGTGCATGAGTAGAAAACGCTATGAATATGAGAATGGTTTTTAAGGCCATTTATTGGGTCCAGAGACAAACATTTGAAGAATAAGGTGAAAAAATACAACATTCTGTGTAACAAAACATTAAGCATTTTGAAGAGGAAAATGGATTTTTAAATCAGTAATGTTTCTTTTGTAAAAAAAATAAAATACATTCAGCCTGATATGGAAGTAACACAGGTTTGGGAGTCTACTGGAGGATTTCTGCACAGATCATTCTTCTCTCCACCCAAAAATTAGCTACAGAATTTTTGAGGTGGAGAACTGTTACCCTTGTAACATAGCAGAATATCTTTTATTTAAAAAAAGTGACAAGACTATGGACATGTGATAAGCTATCTAATGGTTCCCAGCTCCAAGGAAATTTGTAATCATCTCTCTTTAGGTCCCCAACTTGGGGGGAACAGATTCCCAGCATTCATCAAAGGAGAGGGAAGTTTTCTAAAGGCTTCCTGACAACACGCTCCTGTCTTGCACGTCTACATGAGACGTCTGACGTTACACTGGCTGTCCTGAAGGACTGCTTGTGCTCTAGTAACTAATATGTTAGGAACAGCCTTTAAGGCTCAAGATTCATTCAGCTCATTCAGTTGCTTATTGGTCACACAAAGACAAAACTAGTATGCAAAAAAAAGACTTGGAAGTCTGACAATAAATGGAGTTAATAACTTACCAATACTGCTGTTATGATAGCAACCAATCTGTCTGCTCTAGTCAAAACCCTTCTACCTCTCCAATAAGTAAAAGGCTTAACAGGTTATAGATAAAATGTTACAAAAAGACCAGGGACACAGTGCTGTTAAGTTATATGTTTCAATATGTTTCAACAGTTCTGTATCCAAAACCAAGCACCTGGAATAAACATAATCAAGCTTACCAGACCCTGCAGGTAACATCCCTTGTGCATGGCAGAAAAATTACTTACATCTGTGTTGTCAAAATAGTACTTTGGAAACAATTACCATTGTAGTATGACTGCTGTCTGAAATCGATGGATGAGGTGTACTGCCAAGGGGTCATCATTCCCCCATTTTTCTAATGGTAAGCTCAGGTGTTTCTGAACTGTAAATTGGTTTTTGCATTTCGTAAATGATGTATATCCTTGGCAACCTGCAGACTTTTTATGCCCATGACACATAAGAACATAGTGTCTAAATGGTGACTCTAAACACTTACAATCTTTCTGATGAATAGAGTTAACAATCAAAGCACCAACGTCTAGAAATTGGAAAAACACTTAATTTTTTGTCTGAGAACTGTCATCAGTTAATATATCCAGAAAAAAGACATATTAATAATTTGTATATTGTCATTATTAATCTTGAAACAATTAAAATGTATAATTTCAAGAAACTGTTTTCTTGGTTATTCCTCTGCTTAATTTCTCAACCTGAGCAAGTCATATATGTTAAAAAATATTGAGTAACTTGTTTTAACAAGTACTATTGATGCTAGCATTTTAGCTCTGGAATTAAAGGAAAAAACAGTCTCGCAATACAACCAACAGTAATAAAAGCAAACAAATATTATCCAAAGTTTCTGTAAAAAGGAAGAGAAATAATAACCTGTCACTCATGTTCTCATCTGAGCCTTTTTGCTCCTCATATTCCATTTTGTCCTTATTTGCCTGGTTCACTTCTTCATTTTCTATAACTACTCCTTCATCCAAAATTTCTGATCCTTGTCGAGCTGCAGCTACTTTTCTTTTTTTCACTTTGCTCTTGGCAAACTCTTGGTGTTGGTATGATTTATTGTTATTGTCCATTTCTTGATCTCTGCTGTTATCCTGCTGTTGAGTTATTGTCAGTGCATTAGAGACTTCTGCTGGCAGATCTATTGCCATCCGTTTTACCTTTCTTCTTCTGCGTAAAGTTCTGTTTCCCAAACTGTCAACAGCCAAATCTGGTTCATGCCACAGAGGTCTTTTGCCTCTAATGTTATTTAAGTTTGAGGAAGGCCTACGTTTAGCCACCAACAACTGGTCATCAGAGTCACTGTGGTCTTTCTTATTAGCATGATTCTCCCTGTAGTCTTTGTTTGACTCTTCTAAACTGGAATCAGAACCTTCACTTAAGCAATGTCCAGTCTCCCAGGGATGATGTGTAGTAAACGAACGTCTTTTTCGTCCCCTCCTTTTCCTTGCCTGTCGCTTTAGAAGGCAAGACACACTTCGAGAATGATCTCCAGTATCAGCAAAACCTCCTCTGGCTTGCTCTGAACTTTCTTCCAGTGCTGAGACCAGATCGTGAACCAGCTCCTCCATAGTCCTACTGAAATGCCTATATATTTCAAGGAAAAAAACAAAAACCAAACACACAAGAAAACAACAAATTAATCTGAAATGTTAAGCATAAACTCCATAATGAGTTTACCTGCTGAAATCATTTTAGTCACTTCAGGCAAGGTAGTCAGTGTTAATGTCCATCCTATAAAGATTATCAGTTCTGTCAAGACACAAAACCTTACCAACCAGTTCCATGCAATTTGCAACACATGAGCACATACTCCTTTTAAAAGATATCTTCCCAAGTTTCTGTCACGGAAAGAAGGGGGGGTGTGTATGTGTACACTTTCCCTATTTGTTTTCAACCTCAGTATTATTGTTTGGTTTTAATTCATCTCATCACGCTTTTATGCTTTTCAGGGATTCTGCATGGCAAGAGCACGCTCCTTACTCCTCAAATTTCACTAACATTTAGCATGTCTTTAACTCAGTATGCTTCAGTAAGCTCACCCATGCATTACATAAACATAATTAAAAAAAAATAAATCAAATGTCCTAATCCTTCTCTGAAGGCTGTGAACCTTCTCTGTAAACACAGCAATCGGATTCTTGCATCAAAGCACCAGGAGACCCCTTTCATTGAGTTAAAGCAACGAATAATGTTCATATTCTTTACTACATTGCACCAACTGATTAAAATGGAAGACATTAAATTATGTAGCAGATATTTAAAAGCAATCTCTTCACTTTCTTTTACAATATAAATTGACAGAGGAATTGACAAAATATTTTTCTACCCATACCAGCAGAGCACGTGGAAATGTGGAGAAAATCTGGACACATAGCACACGCTTTCCCTCTCTCACTTACCACAAGCTCCAATGTTGAAGGCATTTAATGGTGATGGCTGAATGGACGGTCATAACCATAAAGTACACAAATTTTAAGTATTCACGTGAGAACTGAAGAGCATGTTTAAGAAGTCATCCAAACTGGCCATGATATACCTTCCCTAAAGAAATGACATATTCTTCTTTCAAATCATTTTCAGAAATACTTATTTTAAATATTTCAATTGCCAAAAGCAACTGAAACACGAACTCATTCTGAATTCCTGAAACTACTCTGCCACTTGCATTTATTTCTCATATCATTTTCTGTCCTGCTGTAACCTCTAGTCCTATTAGTACCTCTTAACCTAACATTGTCTTTGGCTCTCAGTACAGCAGAATCATATTATCTTGTAAGGGGTGAGACAGCTCTGAAAGAATGATACACTTTCCCCTTAATCCATTTGTTCACAAGAATGAAAATCTCCAGAATCACATAAAACCACTTCTCAGAAGCAAGAGAGGAAAGACAGTAGCAAAAGCTTTCCAAATGAAGCTACTATTTCCTGTGAAATTCAGAAAAAGTGGAAGCCAATTAACCTAGAATTTACTTTAAAACTAATTCTTACTTCGAGTTTCAATTACTGTGGAGGGTTTAGTCCTTGCTTGGTGTTTTAGTTTGTACAGCAGGAATTTCAACTAGCAGCAGAGTTAAGTCCAGGTAGAGGGTTACTTCGCGTGATGCTGCAGAGCAGGTAGGCATCAGGAAAAATTCAAGGCTCAGTGGCAGAGGGGAAACAGATACATGAGCTGGATTCGGGAAGTTAGGGATCAGGATCAAAGGCAGAAGAATGGAGACCTCCTCAGACGCTGCCCATTGAAGAAGGGGAGGAAGAGAGTTTAACCCCAGTGATCTCTTAGATTTATACTGAACATGATATATGTGGAATACTTTTGTTGGTAAGGTTTGGGTCACCTGTCCTATCTGTTTCTCCCGAGAGGCGTGATCTTTTTACTTTCTTTCGACCCTTTTACTCCCCTGCACTCCCAACATGTTACACAATACCCAGCAGTGGCCTTGGTTATTACAGGAGCAAGTATAAGTAAGAGCCTTTCTGCATACCAATCCTTGGTAGTAACTATACATATCAGGTGTTATCACTTGTAGCAGACACTGTCTGCAAAACCGCTCTGTTAACTTCAAAAAGTGCAGCCTCTTAGAAGAGACTGAGCTGAAAAGTAAAATCACTGAGCAGAATTGGTGCTGCTTAGCTCAATCAGGAAAGATGTTATATTAACCCAGGTTTCTCAGTAGCTGTAACTGCAAAACAGGGAGGGCACCAGCCCCTTTAGCCTTATTGTTAAACACCCATCTTACTGTTAAACAGCCATCTCTGCAGGTGCACGGATCAGAAATGAGATGCCCGTAAGATCTAAGAGGCTTTCTAACACTTATGCACTGACATAACAGGATACACAATACTCAACAAACTCCAGCACATTTATTTGGATTAATTTGAGACATTAGTTCCCACAGCTGTCTGTCCAGACCTTCTGTCACAGGCTTTTGAATTTACAGTGAAGTGACAGAAGCAGAGATGCGCCAAAAACTGAACTAGTAGGCTTAAACAAACCTTTAGCTCTCAAAAAGTACAGTTTCTCCTAACTTGCCAGAATATGAACTAGCACGTATAATCTCTTGCAGCCTATTGTGCTAGTGCTCCCACAGCACAAAGTAAAAGGGAAGACATGGACACTAACATCTTACACCACCATTTACGATTAATTAATTCAATTCAGTATCCCTAATCCATATGGATAACTATACCACTAAAATCAATGTAGATTCTAGAGTGGACATACCAATTTACTCCAGATAATGGCATAAGTATGGTGTTAAAGTTCCCTTAGTTCTACGAAATCCTTCAAGATCAAACACAATATATCCAGCTTGGACATATATATATCCAGCTTGGATATATACATCTGATCTCAACTTGTCTTGAATTCCCCCCCAAAACACTGTCAACAAAGATGGTGCCAGATTAAAAGACAAAACTCAAAAGGTTTTGAAATAAAGAGAAAATATGATTTTTAAAATACCCTGAGCAGTAAAGGTGCTTAATTTCCATCAGACTATGACTTTGAATCTTATGCATGCCTACAATTAATCTTTTCTACCAAATATCAGGTCTCCTCACTGCAATTCCTGAAATAAGATCTGTACAGGGCAGTAAACTTGTTTACCCTAAAAATTACACCAACTCCCTTCTCCTAAAACCCCAAGAAATATATTTTGATTAATTTAATTAGAACTCTCATTTCTTGCTATGGCTGAAGGAAAAAAAATGGAAACAGCAAGTAGATAGAACAGTCAATGTGAAATCTGTTTCCCAAATTCAGAAGTCTATTTCTATTACTGTATTATTTAACAGACAAAAGTAGTTTTGCAAATTTCTCCATTGTTCACAAACAGCTGTCAAGCTAGTATTCTAACCCTAAAAAGTAATTTCAATCATGGTTGCCTATGTTACTGTAACAAAAATATTTGCTTTTGAAAAAGGCTGAAAAAATCACTATAAGAAGTATTAAAGGTGTTACCAGTGAGTATCAAGTGCATTCAGTATGATGAGAAATTTCAAAGGTTGTAATAATGAACACAGAACAACATACTGAGGTACATAAAATATTAAGTCCAGCCATAGTTTAGCATCACTCACGTAAGGCTATAAAAATGCTGTTACAGCAACAGCCCACAGCTAGTAATAAACTGTAACTTCTTCAGTAGAAGATTCTACTTTACTATAAGAAAATCTAGTTTGTCTACACTGACCTTTACATTTTTCTGATGCCATTTTAATGTAGTTCACCAAAGGCTGACCCACTTCCTCTCTAACCCTTGCCAGAACAAACCATAAAAGTACTGTTGCAGGAAACTCTTAACTGTTTTCACCTACTCCACAACAGCTCACACCACTTGTGTTCAGCATTACTATCCACACTGAAACTCCTAATGGAAATAACGGGCACTCAAAATCAAGTATCGTTTTCATTTACTTCCCACCTAAAGCATACAACAATGCAGAGCTCTGACTGGTCACAAAATATTTAATGAACACTTACACACTGATGGAAAAGCTGACTGAGTTGAACAACTTGTAAGGAGAAGCAGTACCTTTTACTAAAACAGCAGCTGCATTTACATTTACTTTCTAGTTCTATATCTTTTTCCGTTAAACAGATATGGCACTTCTTGCAGCTAAAGTTATGCTGCATCTGTCTCATCCATTCTGTAAAGAGCCATGATTTGCTGCCTTCACAACCCACCTTGATCACAAGCTAAGAGCACAAGAAAAAACATGTAGTTCCTTAAACATCAGAATTGTAAAACCTGACTTCCTATTATCTTTCCCCATATGGATTCTCCACCTCTGATGTCTCATAACATAACTATATTCACAGTGCACCTCTATTTTCAGGCAGGTACTAACGTGAAACCACCTCTCCACCTCAGAATTTTCACAAAGAATTTGAGCCCTCTGCTTCATTGATGAATGTGACTGAAATTTGGACTGAATAGGTACAAGCATTTGGGAGGGATCATCATATAATAAATCTTATCACTTCACCTAAAGAATTTACAGGTTCAAAAAAAAAAACCAAAAAAAAACTATCAAGGTTCTTGGGAACCTTGCCTGCACAAGGAACCTTGACTACAACAAAGGGGAAAGCCAGATTTGCATTTTCCTCACATTTGTCCTTCCTATACAATAAAAGTTATCAACATTTGAGGAATAACAGAATTTTTTAAATGGATTATGTTGCTGATCCTCCTAAAAATTAGGGGCAGACAAACTTGCAGTAAGTACATCTGACTTTTCTACAACTGCTGCTTATCTAAAAGGCACAACAATACTATCAATTCTACTTATATTTAACAGTTAAAAACTATGTTCAGTATAGAGAAACGGTATACAGTCAGAAAGACGCTGACATGAATTGCACTTAATAAGGATCTAACACAAATTAATTTGTCAGCCAGAAATCAGATTTAGAGCAATTTATCAGGAAAGGTAGCAATTCTTGCAATCCCGTTGCTGCCATTTGCTGATACGTCTGTCCTTTTCAGAAGTATGACTTTATTAATTGATTGCCAAAGTGGAGAATCGCATGAACTGTCAAATGATGGTAATATGGTGTAGCACCAAAATCATTACCAAAAGAACCAGAGTGTTCTGTAAATCCCCAAAATGGAAACTATTCCTACATCGTCACATGTATGCACAACAAAGTGAACCTCTTACTCCGTGGCTGTTTCGAGCCTACTCATTTCTTAAGGATCTTAATGTTTTTAGAAAGCACAAGTTCTTGATTTTCTACATCAATTATTAGACATTGAAAAATGGCTTTTTCCTACATCTCACTCAAAGGCTGCTGAGATAACATGTGCAAGAGAGTGGCTGTGAGAAGTAGTCAGGTTTTTTAGACATCTTTCAGAATGGCTAAACTAATAGTCGTACAGATATGATTTCAGTAATTCTCTCTGTACTGAACTCTCCCAGGCAGTGTATACACACAGGCAAAATCATTGCTCTTTAGATGACAATTACAGAAGAATACGGCAAATTCCCACCCCTTGTGTTGCTGAATCACAGAATGTTCGGGGTTGAAAGGGCCCTCAAAAGATCATCCAGCCCACCCCCCCTGCCAGAGCAGGATCACCTAGGACAGCCACACAGGAACATGTCCAGGCGGGTTTTGAAAGTCTCCAGACAAGGAGACTCCACACCCTCCCTGGGCAGCCTGTGCCAGTGCTCTGTTACTGTCGCAGTAAAGAAATTTCTCCTCATGTTGTGGTGGAACTTCCTATGTTCTAACTTAAATCCATTATTTCTTGCTCTATTACTGGGCACCACTGAGAAGAGATTTTCTCCTTTCCCTTGACACACACCCCTCAGATATTTGTATACATTAGTAAGGTCCCCTCTCAGCCGTCTCCCTTCAAGGCTAAACAGCCCCAGTTCTCTCAGTCTCTCTTCACAGGAGAGATGTTCAAGTCCCTTAATCTTCCTCGTAGCTCTCCGTTGGACTCTCTCCAGTAGGTCCCTGTCTGAACACTGTTGTTAAAGCCTCTGGAACTAAGTTACTTTATGTGGACACAAAACAGTAAAATTTAAAGACAAATGAGAGGTTAAGTATAGCTTGAGGATCTTCTCAGATACAATTTCTGAATGTCTTAGGCATGCTTCTACTGCATGCAGCATTAATACTAAAACAAAAATACTAGAATATGCTTCATTCTCTGAAGAACACTGAATTACACCAGAAGTTATGCTTCCTCCAGGCAAATCTGCATGCCTAGCAATACTGAGAAACTTCTAGCAAATATATAACATTTAGGCACATGAAATTGCCCTTCGAAAGCTTTCTCACTTAGAAAAACTTAAAGAAGCCATGAAAATACCCACAGGAAAAAAAGGGTGCTATCAGTAGAATTGGAGGAGGAACAGAGTTTCCATTATAAGAAAATTA
This sequence comes from Apaloderma vittatum, assembly GCF_000703405.1. Taxonomy (NCBI): domain Eukaryota; kingdom Metazoa; phylum Chordata; class Aves; order Trogoniformes; family Trogonidae; genus Apaloderma; species Apaloderma vittatum. Next base: position 797 of record NW_009727943.1, on the reverse strand, counting down.
AGTGTCAAGCCTTTAACTTCTTTTTTTTCTTTCCCATCCCCCAAAAAAGAAACAAAGAGAAACGTAGAAGAAAAACTATTTCACATCTGTGAATTCCATCAGCAGGTATATATATATAACATAGCCTTTATGTCCCAAATTATCAACATTCAAGGAGAAAAAAAAACAAACAAAAAAAACCCAAACCAACCCAAAATCCAACCACACTCCTTTCCTCTTTCACTAATAAAAGCGAAATGAACTAGAAGTTATACACATCTGTTGATACCTATCACAAAATACCAAACGTTTCATGAAGGAAACGAAAGGCCTCCCAGCTGGTTGTTTAGGGCATCTCACTTCCATCCAGTCTCTTCACTTCCAGTCTTTATACTTCCACAGCCT
>NW_009727943.1:0-382 GCF_000703405.1 Apaloderma vittatum | reverse complement strand
CAGAACTCACTTTTTCCTTTTTCTGCTCTGCTAATCAGCTTCCCCTCTTCACGCTTCTACGACAAAAACAGTATGGCCTTTGGGGTCACTATGTTAGAATATGGCACTACATAAACCAGTAAGTCTGTGAACTATATATTGCAGCAGAACTACTCACTAGTTTTGTTGCTCACTGGCTACAGCCGCACTTGTTGATTCTCGGTTTGCAACAAAACAGCTTCAGAGCAGCAACCACACAAGGCAAAGGGTTTGGGCCTTACAGGGTCGACCACAATTAGAAAAACGCAAGCACGCACAAACACTTGCATAAGAGTTTTGGCTTAACGCTTTTTTTTACTGACGAGAGGGAAGTTTCTTCCTCCAGCCCATCGCTCCCTTGCCA
>NW_009727942.1:80542-80828 GCF_000703405.1 Apaloderma vittatum | reverse complement strand
ACGCGGAGTGATGGAGGAATAGTGGTTGAATCGCCATTGTCTCGACGCAGCCACGCAAGCGAGCAGACAGATGCGGACTTGGAGGTTTCAGCATGCCGGATTTTTCAGTTCTAGAAGCTGGAAGAGCCCCTTCACAAGGGATCTGACCGAGCAGCTGGGTCGGGCCGGCATGGCACGGAGCAAAACGCTCCTCGGGCAAAGCCGGGGCCCTGCTGTCGCACAAAGCCGAGCGTGGAACGATTTGCTCAGCTCTCAATCAAGGTTACAGTGGCTAAAAACCCCGGCG
>NW_009727942.1:61170-80511 GCF_000703405.1 Apaloderma vittatum | reverse complement strand
GCTAGACAGCCTGTGATAACCTGGCCAACCATCCTCCGAGCTCCCCCAGCTGTGAGCCATAATCTTATCTCCACAAACCAAACTCTTCCAGGCAAGGGCTGTTTCACTGAGAGGAGAGACCGTGTTGAGCGCATTTCTGTAAGATGAATGTGGTATTATTGCCTTGTATAGCATGTATCAGGGCATGAATTAGGAGAGTATTAAGTTCTATTCAAGATTCTGTCTTCTAATCTAAGATCTTGTTTACAATGGGATTTTGAAAGGTTCCAGCCCTCAATAAAAGCGATTAGTATAGGCACAACAAAGCAAACCGCTGCTTTAGACAAATAAACTATATCCGGCATCAACGTCTTCTATGGCAGGACTGAGACGGATGGGGTCTGCTGACTCCTGCGGCTGTGGTTTGCAAGTCACCTCACTGGCCGAAGGGGTCACCTCTGCCAGGTAACCGCCTCCACCACAAGCAGCAGAAGGAGGTGTGAGCATCATGACTTGGCTGACTGTCAGGCTAAATCTGACTGCTCATGGCCCTCATTCCCTTTTACTAAATCTTCATCTGTGCCAGGAGTGAGCAAATGACAGGTGGCAACACTTTGGTGAACTGCCATGGCAAGATCGCCCCTCAGTTTCAGGGTGGCATAAGCTCTCCTGGTACAAATTGCAGGTTTTGATCTCTGCAACAGGGACTTGCTACAAGGGTGTCTGGTCCTGGGCCAGGGGACCACTGCAGACAGCCCACTGCTTAACTTTCCTCAAAGGGATGGGTAGAGCTTGCTGCTGGAAAGGCGAGCTCCTGAAATGCAGAGCCAAGCTAGTTCCCTGAGAAATACGCCCATAACTCTCAATGAGGTATCACTGTTAATACTTTGGGACAATCTGTCATCTGATTTTACAGTGTCACTGCTAATAAAGGTTCCTATTGCTTCTGCTAGCTGTTACTCCAAAAGCAGCAAAGTTTGAGAACAGCACTGAAGAACCCAGCCACACACACATGGCTGTGTTGGAACATCTGAAGCTTCAGCAGTATCCCAGCAGCGTGGCTTTACTTAGAGGTAGAACTTGTGGTGGTGCAGCTACCTTCCTGCTCAATACCACACACCACACACCCATCTTGCATTCCTCTACGACTGCGCCAATAATTAGCTCTTTCAGGCTGTAAAAATGTTTGGGAACGTATCACATCAAGGGCACCAAGACTGGAAGGCTGGCTTCTTCGTGGTTCTGGAAAAAAGCTGGACTGAGCCCTGTAAAATGAGCCTGCTGAGACCTTCAGAGGAGCGCATGGAGGCGTTGCATTTTGTCCCCATCTTCCCTCACTTCCTCTGCTTTGCTGTGACTATTTCTTCTATCTCTTCCCATGCCACTCTCATTTTCATTTCTTTCCCTGCTGCCTTTGACATTTGATGTAGACTCTTCCAGCAGATGTGTCACAGAAAGTTTTTTCTCCTCACATTTTTAAAGCCTGTTTTCCCACCTTTGTTCTGTGGTCACAGATCTCACAAACTGTGAGATCTTCAAAACAACAATTGGTGTAGCTTCCTGTTGCTGGAGCATCAAAGATTTACATATTCAAGATACAGTTACAAAATCATTGTTTCAAACTTGTTTATTTTGAATGGAAACAAGAACATTCAAATTATGAAGCTTAACCAAGTGGAAGTAGCTTAAAAAGACCACCAGCCATCACGACAGCAGTGGTGAGACAGGAAGATTTTGAACTGAGTGTCTGTGTCTCTTAAGACCAGTATAGATATTGCTAAAGTGCTCCTGACCAATAATATGTTTTTAATACCAGTGACTCTTGTTGAGCTCATCTCTGTAATTTCTTTCATGACCTAATGAATCAGAATGCCTTAAGAAAATCACAACAAAAGAAACCCCTTGTTATGGGCCACGTGACCATTAAATCCTAAAAATTAACATTAAGCATGCAAAATTAAGGAAGCAAAAACCTTATTAATTTGATTAGTCTTATTTACAAACTATGACAGGAAAAAAAACCTTCAAATGCCCAATGTCCATTTAACTTAAAAGTGTTTTTAAGACTAGAAATATGTCATCATGAGCTCGGTCAGAAATGTATTTTAACAGATGAGTCAGGGTTACAAGAAGATAGAAGAACTTTCCTTACTGAACGCATCCCTGCTGTGGGGCACTACTGCAGTGCTTTTGGAAGAAGGAGCAATATATTAAAAAGGATCATCTAAGGGCTCATTGATAAGAAATTGAATCTAATATTTCTTCATTAGGCAAAGATAATTGAGTTCTGATCGGGGCCATGAGGTATTTGTAAAATGGATTGTCCAAAATGAACTAGGCAGTCCCAGTCTGATACCTGACAGACACCCATTTGACACCTAATAGAAGGTGTTCTCATAGCAAATCTGTTACTAATTGCAATTCCTGACAGTCTCAGCAGTGAAGTCAATGAGCACATGAGCTATGTGGTTTGCCCTTATTATTTCTAGGTCAAATTCTACCTGTGCAGAATCTCCTGCCAATCTTTCATGGGCACCGTCTACTTGTCAAGGGATGGAGGAGTTTGTACTCCTGGACCATTTATGAGCATTAAATTGACACAGGTTTATGCAAATAGGGACACAAAAGCGGGGTCTGTAGTTTTCACTGCATTGCAAAATTGTCTTGGGTTGCACAAAGCTATCAAACAAATAGGCAGGGCTTGCTGAAAGCTTCCTTTTCCCCACCCAAGATGAAAATTTAAGCACTACATAAGATATCAGTGCTGAATGAAATTCCATCAGGAGGTTATATCAATAAAACTAAACATCTCACACAAAAGCCGAGTGTCTTCTAGTCATTGGGCACACACAGGTTCTTGTTATAACCCTGCACAATAACTGGTCTCCTGATTTGTTGAACAGATAACAGAGAAGCACACATCCATAAGCAGCTCAGTGCTTGCCGGAATGGATGTACCAGTGACAAGACTACGTTCCCAGGTACTTACTTTTTGGAGTTGCTGCTGGTGACAGGCTGGCTTTGGAGGCAGCAGGGCAGCAGCCGCAGCTCAGGAAGCTCTGAGCCAATTTAATGCGGCAGAGAAGCAAGCTGAGCAGCACGGGGCCCTTAATGAGGCCTGGGAAACAAGTCTGACAGGTGGAACTCCTCTCCTCTCCCCTCCCAGACTACACAGCAGAATAAATCAAGCATTTCTGGTAAATAAGGGTGGAGAAAAATATATTCTTCTGCCTTCTTTTTGACTTCATCACAGATAGTCTATGAGGATCTAGCTTTCCTCTCTTTGGGATGTACTTAATAATGGAAGAAGGTGATGATTTAGCTAAGGTTTGGTTTAGAAGGTTTAGAGGTAAAGCTCTTTCGCTTCCCTAAACAAATTCTGAAGTAAGCGTGGTTGCAACTGAGTGCCTGCCTCAGATGTGCGTGGCTATCCCAGAAATACATCCTAAAAAAGATCATCCTGGCTGGTAAATAACTGATGCAATTTTTGAAGGAAATCCTACTTCTTGAAGTTTCTAGTTTGAAAATCAGTTTTGTAGTAATGTGGACTGTGAGGCCAGGACAGCAATAGGTCTCCGGTGAGCCCAAGATCAAGAGCTGGGTTCCCTCCTTTGGGCACAAGCTCACTCCTAAGTGTGGGCTGTGGGTGCTCTGGAGCACTGGGGAGAAAGCTTGAGCCTGTGCTCTCCCTTAGCACGTCCTCAAACACATCTCTGCAGTACAGATCAAGCAGGTAAATCAACCCAGAGCCCTTCAGAGAAGAACTTGGGCTTTCTCAGCACATGCAAGGACACATGGCAGCAGAGCTACCCTGGAAAAGTTATGCTCTGGGTCTGAACCGGGACATGGGTCCTGCAGGCAGCATGGATATGGCTTTTTTTTTTTCCCTTGCTGCAGAATGACCCAGATTTCTGCTTTGTGTAACAGTCTTTTCTGAGCATAGCGCGAAGGAGAAGCATCTCTTACTGAAATGCAACGGGCTTGTGAAATGAGCACCTCTCCCTCCCTCTGCCTTCCCCCAGTCTAATTAATAAGGTCATCCCACGGAAGGCAGGCTTATAAATAGCTCTCCAAACACTAATGGAATTAGTTCTGGCCTGGGCAACTTTTCCAGGGTGACATAGGTATCTAAGAAGGGCTGACTCCTTGGCATATACAGCCACTTGCAGCGGAAATGTTGAAACATAAACACTGACCTGAAGCCACGGCGCTCTCACTGCCAGCGTCAAACCTGAAATGGGATTACGGCATTACCTTGTAATAGAATAGAGCAGCCCTACTGCCAGTAAAACAGGTGATTTTAGAGGCATGTGCCTTGTTTTAGATTACGTTAGGCTAGATAACGACATTTCAAAGTCTTCTGAAGGTTTCTCTTTTGTCAGTATTTCTGAGAAAAAAAGTATTTCTCGTGGCCGCAAACCCATAAGATTTTGTGGGGACAAGAAACAAGTGCTTTGGGGAATAATATAAAAGTACTTCGAGTCAGTAGGAATCTTTAATATGAGAGCAATTAATGGGAAATGAGTAGTGTAGCTATAAACTCAGAAGACAGTGATATTTTAAAACTATCTGGCTATTTAAATAATTGTGAACTGAGCCACTAAACTCCTTTGAAGACAATAGCTGAATTACTAACATTTTAAAATTTGATGTGCATCTGGATTTTTATAATAAGAAAACCCCCTAAATATACCATACAAAATGTAAGCTCCAGTTGTTTAGAAAACTTAAACCAAAATGCCAAGAGAATACATGTTGGTTGTTCACTGATTTAGGGACTTCAGATGATTGAGAGTGAAGGTCCTAAGCAAAAGACATACATGAAATTATAATTTGATTATCTGTATGACTAATGAAGTTTAATTGTATCTTCTGAAAAATAATGGAGAGTCATTGTTCTGTAGCCATTTGGTGTGTCTATCAAAATAAAAGTCCTCCCATGTATTGCATTTCCAGTAGTAAACAAAATTATATAGATTTTTAAATGCAAATTGAGAAAACAAAATGAGATCAAATTTGATATTCATCTGTCTTTTCATACAAAGGAAAATATGAAAATATATTTCTTCTTTTTTTTTACAAGTTGTTAAGATCCCATGGTATGCTTGATCCTAAAAGCACATTTTCTAATATATCAGTTGTTGAGTCTGTTTCAAAAACATTGGTTTTTTCCTTGTTTTCATTAGCAAACTTGGGGTTATCTAGATTCATGATGCACCTCAAATGTATTTCAATCAGTATTTATTTGTTACAAAGAGAACTTTCTGCTGGAGTGAAAAATCAAATTCCTCTGTGTTGCATTCCACCTTCTCCTTCGATGTCAAAGTTGACACGAGGGCAGGAGGTGCTTTGTGTAACTGAGATGAGATCGCGTCTTCAGAGAAGGAGAGAAAATCAGCGCTCGTCAGTCTCCGAACTGGCCTTGGACCAGCTGCACCAGTTCTGAGTCATCAGATGAATCAAGCCTGGTAACGACTGCAGAGAAATTCAAAAAAATACAGAAATACCCTGCTTTCAGCTATCAATTCTGTAGGGTTTCCATTGGGAAGCTTTAGTCATAAGGGTACCAGAATTCAAGGCTTGTTTAGAAATAGAAAATGTCAGGGTTTTTTGGCTTTTAGTAATTGCACCATGAAAAAAATTATCAGGGATTTTAACTTGCTGGTTATAGTTGAGTGGCCCATAGCCCTTGGAATATCTATCAGTTCCTCCAGCAGAAACCAGTATGTAATTTAAGGTAACAGGCAAAAAGGAGTTTGTCCAAAGGCAATATAAAGGTGTAGCCAACTCTTGAGGCAGGGGGGAGGAAAGAGCATTCATTGCTCTCTCAGATGTTGGATTTTGGCATCCACGTTAAGCTTCCGAAAGTGGAGGCATCTGAAGATTTTTTAGCAACATGTTATCTATGCAGAACAACTTATTTCTCTTTGGCCCCAAATATTTTATGTATTCACAAATTTTGACCTTTTCAAAAGTAAATGAAAGTTGTTCACACTTATACCGAAGCCACCTTTAACTGGTGTTTATAACATTGACATGCATAAACTTTTACCCTCGTTTTTTCTTTCCACTAATGTTTTTTTTTCTCTCTGTGAACGTGTCTGCCATCCATAATCACTCTTAATACCTTATTTTTGACATCACAATCAATGAAGTGAAATAAGCTGTTACTTAATGGGTCTGACATAAAATCCATTTAAGTTAACGGAAAGACTCTCATTGTTTCCTATCAGCTCTAGGTCAAGCCTAAAGTGAACAGAGGCGGTGGAATTTAGCCTGTCATTTGTCATCTGAGAGGAAATGATTTCCACATCCCATTTGGCCTGCCCGGAGATTTTAAACAAATTTAGCAAAAGAAAACAAATTGATTTCTTGTCAGTCGTTAAATGCTTGAAATTCTTCTCTGATTGCATAGTCTTTCATTTTGAGATTTTCAAGATAATTTTGCTTGAATTATATTTTTTTTATGATTGTATTTTAGCGTAAAATGGTACCTAGTTTTCTCAATAGTTTGGGAAAAAGATCCCCACAAATATAGGAGATAAAGGTCAAGATGATTGGAAGTCAGTTAAACTGAGGAGGTGCCTTGACTACCCTGCACGGGTCATCAACCACCGGCTGCCGGGGTGGAGCCCCAGAGCCTGGGAACTCACTTTGTCCTTCCTGCCCCACCTGGGGCTTGCCCACAAAGCATCTTTACATTTCTTAAATACATTTAGAGAGGAAGGAAACATCTGTACTCCAATGCACAGCATTCTGTCAAGCCTTCTACGTTTTGTAAAGAGACTTAATGAAAACACAAATCAAATTTGCTGTATTGCTCGCAAATGTTTACAAATAGAACTCAGAAGGAAAACGAGCAGGTTCTTTACTTGAGCCCTACAGACATGAGACACATTGTCCCTACCCTATCTCCCAATCCAAATAATGCTTGTTAGCCTTGGGAAGAGCGAGCAGAGGGGCTGGCGCGGGTGACAAGAGCCACATAATTGTCTACCCTGCAATTCTCCTGATACGTTGAGAGGCATTTTTTCTCCAGTGTTTCTGCAGAAATAACTTAGGGTATTCAAGGACAAAGATCCAAATGCTCTTTCTCTTGGTTGTGGTATCTTACAAAGAGTAAAGGGAGTTCTATTTCACAACGTCCCCCTGGGATGGCAGGAAACTGTTGGGACGTACCACTGGTGGACAGGCCAAGTTGCTGAGAGGTTAGAATTCTTGCAAGACACAGAGGCATCAAGAGGTTTGATTCCAGCACAAATTTGTTGGCTGGCAAACAGTGGTTGCAAAACAGATGTTACCGCTATCGGCAATTTTTTGAGGCCTAACCTTCACCATCCAGTTAATTTTCACCCTGCCCTTGAGACAGAGTTACAAATCGTGTTATCTTTGGTGGAAGGGATGAGTTTTCAGACAGACTCTGACCTGTCGCGTCTTTCTGTTGTGCTGGATGAAAGGTTACAGCATTCCAATGATATAACTGAGTAATTGGATTTACGCTGATGAGACTCTGACTGCTGGAAGGCCTAAAGGGTAAAAAAACCTAATAATTAGGAGATTTTTAGGAGGCAGTTTGACAGCAAGTGGGTAAATGGCAATCCAGAGGAGCACAGGAGGCCCTCAAGCTGTTTTTCAACGTTGGACCCTCAGACAACAAATTCCTGTCTGGATCCCTGGGTCTTGAGGCTCAAGAGCAGTATTTACACGGAGAAGATCAGTTGGTTTAACTAAATCAAGAAATAAACAGACAATGTGCCTGACAAAGCACTGAAATAGAGATATCTGTGTGTACAGAGCATGGCTTTTCAGAAACTGACCCTTCCCCAGGGCTGTCACTTCTGAGCTGTTGCTGGTTGTCCAGAGAGAGGAGCGGGAATTCTCAGCAGGGCTTACCTTGTTCTGCTGCACTGGACGTTGCAGCCTTCTTATCTGTAGCTCGTGGATAGCCACAGGGCAATGCCACACTTCTGGGAACAGAACCCAGAGCCTTGGAGGATGGCCACTCTTTCAAAATCTGTTTCCTCGGTGGCTTCCTCCGTGGCTGGGACGTGGTGCTGGCAGCCAATCAAAGCCCAGGAATTCCTGCGCTGTGCTTAGACCATTCCTCCTGGCTGAGGTCACACCACCTGCCTTCTTTCTGTTTGGTTTTAGCAAGATTAATTTTACAAATTAAAGCCTCAGAATGGAAGGAGGACGGGGAAGGCATGCTGCTGCTCACCTGTTGTGTGACCACATTGGTGGCATCTGCCCGTGCCCTCAGCTGGCCCCTTGCTGGCAACTGTGCCCCACGCTGCTGTTATCGACAGTGCACAACTCATTTCAACCAGCCCCACATCTAATATAAGAATGTTGGTTTCTGAATTGCTAAAAATTCTTTCTAATTTTACTGGAGTCTTGTAGTAGTATTTTATTTAAATACCATCTTTTTAGAGCTATTAGCTCCCTTAGCACTGGGAAAACCTCTGTGGAGGTTTCAGTGAAAACGACAGAAGTTTTTATCAGAATTTTTTAGTGGCATATTTCATTTTTTCAATGGAAATCCCAACTCCCATATTTTGGCAGTAGAGCCCTGTTGAGTACATTTGACCTATCATTAACTGTGTAAAAGATCTTTAGTGCCCTTCAGGATGAAAAGGAGGGGGGAATCTCCTTTGAGAGAACGTGCCCCAGGGCAGAGGACAGGGGATACTCTGGAGGAGCTCATCTCTCTCCCCTTGTTCTGGAGTTTTGGGAAGCAGAGGCCCAGCTTTTGGACAACCTAATCTAACTTGTGTGCTGAATCTGCATGCTAAAATTTTTCCTGTTCATTTTTTGTCTTTTAAATCTTTCACCCCTCTAGTAAGAACAGTAACTTCTGATACTGTGACTTGCCTGGAGCAGCCAAGTGTCATTGGGTAAATAACCACCTGCTGTTTCTTGAGTGCTCATGGCTAGATCCTGCATTCACAGGGTGCAGATGGATGCTTACAATAATTAGATACAGATGGATTTGTACTAGTGACTGAGGATCCCAGAGGTGCCCTTTTTACAGCCACTACCCAGACCAAAGCTCTTCCCTGTGCAGGAAGTTTTCCGTCGTTGCAGCATCGCGCAGTCAAGGCTCTCGTCTCTCTCCAGTGCTACGGAGCGGGAGCTGCGTTACACATCACACAACCTACACAACGAGCTGGAAGTTTATAACAAAACCAAAACTGGATCAAGTCTTTTGCAACAAGCAATTGGGACCTTAAATGGAGATGTTGTTTGCACTCATCCCTTTGCTGCTAAGGAGCAGAGAACAAATATTTGTTCAACTGCCTTCACAAATCCAGTTCACATAAACCCTCTCTCCTCCGTGCAATAAAAAGCTGCTGAAAAGGTTGGCTCTCTGTTAAACTGTGCTGTGGGTGATGAACTCCGAAAGCAGTCCTGCACGCAACACCAAACATGGCATGACAGGAACAACCCAGCCATTCTGATCAGCTCCCAGGGCAGATCCTCAGCCAGTCTCAGGAGCTGGGGGTCCAGTGCAGCTGGTGTAGCCAGGGCTGCTCTCTGAACCTTTATTCCAGCTGATTACCTGCACAGATTTACATCTCAAATCAAGCTTTTTATACTGAAATGTAAAACCACAAACCAAGTTGTTCAGAGTCTCAGTTTCGGTCACAACTTACACACTGCAGCTAGGGTTTGGTGGAGCAGGGATGGAGAACAGAAGCTGCTCTGCTCATCACCACTTCAGTCTTAGTGCCCACCAAGGACTGATCAGCCCACGTGCGACCACGTCCCAGTCATCTGCTCCTGGTTTTGAAGCTTTGTGGGGACTGGGCCCGCAGCAGGGCTTCCCTCTCTGACCCCCCCAATCACTGTGCACCCCGCTGCCCTGGCCTGTGCTGTGTCTACACCTACTTGAAATTTTTGCACATTGGAGAGAGTTCTCAGCTTGGAGGGGAACAGGACAATGCCTGTCCTTCCTCCAGTGTTCACACAGAGAGGGTAGTGAAGCTGTTCTTTCTTATTGTCAAAAATGGGCATGATAGCAGGGGCCATAGCCTGAGCTTGAGCTCAGCATGTGGGAATGTGGGCAGCCACTCTGCATGCCTGCCCAGGGCAGCTCTGCCAGCTCACCTCCAGCCCTGACCTCACGTAGTCCCTGTTATTCCAGCTCCTGGGGCCAGCTCCGAGCAGCAGCTTTGTCCTCAGCGCAGGAGAATGGTTTGTTTTGACGGCAGGATAATTAATGTGCCCCAGCTCCATAGCTGTAAAATCCCTGGGGAGACGAGGCGTGTGTAATTTTTACTGCGCCACAGCTAGGTGAGCACAGTATTCCTACTCAGGAATGACCATGCTTAGCGATTTGACTGTAAAAACTGCAGCTGTTTTCTTCATTTTATAGGTGCGAAGCTGGTATCTATTAACCATCCCACTTGGAAAAATGACACCCAGCTCCCCAGAGGGGCTACAGTTGGAAACTCTAGGCTATGGCAAACTTTTTTTGACATAATCAAGGAAATTGCAGTCACTTTTCTTATGCTAGGATTTCAAGCAGCATTGAAGGAGTGAATGCTGTCTGCTGCTGGCTTGGACATGAAGTACTGTAGCCCTTAATTTTCATTGCTAAAGATGGGCTAAAACCAGCACAGTCTAAAGCCATCCTTAATGAGAGAACCCCTTGGCTGATGGCAGGTCCTTCTTTGTGCAGAGCAATCCCGTCCTGGTGCAGCATCACTGCAAGGCTCTTGTTTTGATTTAAGGCTTAAGGGAATTTTATATATGCACATTCATCCCTTCATGTAGCAGCATCTATATTTGCATACGGCTGCTCCATCCAGATTTTGCCCTGGTTTCATAAAAAATAATCACTGTCTTTTCCTCAATGTAGTCAAACTGTTCAGTGCTGGTTTGGGAGTGCTCAGCACTAGCGTTGGATAATTGCACTGGAGGAGCAGCAAGGACAAGTTCATTGACACTTCTCCCCCATTTCATTATGTTTTATTTTATGTTTGGTTTATTTTTTGTTCACTTCACCATTATTTGTGTTAATAAGCACTGCAAATATAACTACAGAGCCATAGTGGTTTCTATGTGTATTTGATATTAATAGAATAAATTACCTTTCCTACAGATTCTCCATTATATATTGCTTTCCATTACGTCCTGCCCATCGATACGAGAGCAAAACATTTGCCATTACAGACCTTTGCAAACATGGTTCTCTTCCAGCCTTGCTACTAAATAAACATGTAGGCAAGATAATGTGTGTGTATATTACTACACAAGACTATTATTTACACAGCATCCAAACCTATACAAATTCTAATGTATAGTTCACACAGCAAACATTTTCTAAGACACGGAGCTGCAGCAGATCTTCTATACAGCTGTGCTCCCACCACCTCCAGGCCCAGAAACCCCAAACATACAGTAAAGACCAAACCTGCATTCTTCCCACTGAATCTTAAGCCTCCAGATGAAGTGCCTCATCACCTTCAGAATTCTCTTGGAAGAAAAAAAATCTAAAATCTGAATTTCCTCTGGAGGTACCCTTTGCTCTCCCTTGGCTGTGAAAGCAGACTGGATTTCTAATCAGGCATTCAGGATGGTAAAGGGGAGGAGTGGAGTGTTTCCATAGCCATGAGCTTGGCCTTGAAATCTGACCCCATAACACTAGTTCTGGAAGAAATCACCTCACCCAGCATCTCCACATCACCCGTGGCTCATCCCTGCCCGCGGGCACAGTTCAAAGCCCACGTGGCCAAGGAACAGACCCACGAGAAGGAAACTGAGCAGCCTCAGGGACCCCTCCACCTACCCTTGGGAAAGAGGAAAGCCCTGAAATCAGCATCTCCAGACCTCATTCTCTTCTTACTGTCATTTCCATTTAGTGCATTTTCGTTTATTTTCCTTGTCTGATTGCATTGTCAGTTTAGATGCAGCTTCTGCAAGGATGCGTGTGTATTGCAAACACGCACGTGTGGGTTTATGTATATGTATGTGTATAGGTACGTACACAGAGGTGACCCATGGTTTGCCATCTAGATTTGACCACAGAAGTGATAGAGAGGGGAGCAAAGACTGTGTGGTTTATATCAGCTGAAGATCTGGTCTATATGTTGCAACATACCTCACGCAAAGTAAACATGGCCTTGCATCATCAAGCATAGCTAGAGCCAAGAAGCAGCTCAGCTGGAGAAGTCACAGATTAAGGAGAACACAAGCCTGTTCAGGTAAGAGAGCTCTGTATCTAAAAACATGTCTTGACATATTCACAAGAGAAGACTAGGTATTTTTGAAGATTTTTTTTTCTTTCTTGCAAGTCCCCAATTCTCTGAGCTAATTAAAATGAAGACACACTAATTTCCAGGAGTGGCCAAGAGGGAAAGGTCAATGAAGGACTTCTTTCTAATGTCAGTTCTCAAATTCCAGCGAGAACAGCAGCAGGGTTTTCATTAAGCCGCTATCAAATGATAAATTACTGCATTGTCAAAAGAAAGTAGGACTGTTATTACCTTCTATGCAAACACGGTCGATGATTTACAGCTTGTGTACAAGTCTGCCTTCTGTGATGCACAGGTCGTTGTGGAGGTCTGCCAGAAACGAAATCTTTGGTTGACAAAAACAAGGGTCTTGTTACCAGCAGCTGGCCCTGGCTGGGTAAGGAGCAGCCAACACTGCTGCATCAGCAGTGACACGTCCCTTCTGCATGAGAGGCTTGGGGGGTGGGGTGGGGTGGTGGTGTATAGCTGTAGGACCCCGGCTCTGAAGGGACAAAGCTGCTTGGAGAGCAACGTGCTCTGCCAGACACTTAGTCTTCAGAAGAAGCAAAGAAGCTATTTTGGTTAGTGCTCCAAACCTTAAACAATGCAGGAAAGCCCTGGGAACCCAGTGAAATCTCTGCTGAACAGAACACTCAGTCCGTTGGGAAGGGACTCGAGTTTGAAGTCCAGAGCCCTTGCTTCCCCCTTTGCTGTTTGTATTTCATGGACAGCTGTCAGAGGAAGACAGTCTGATTAGACGAATTATTTTAGTTCAAACTGAAACAAATAGTTACTTTCATTCATCTCATCTCCACTGGAGAATTGCTGTTCGTCCACCATGAAGCATCCTGCCTGATGACTAAGGAAAAATATTGCTTGAGGCCCTCGAAAGGAAAACAAAGTGAAGTGCTGTGTCTTGCAGGTGCAGGCTCTAATGATATGGCGTTAGGGTGTTCATAACTGTAACTGCCTTTGCTTCTCAGGAAAGCTTTTCTCAAACCCATGGGTTGGGTATGAGGACCAAGACACTGTCTTTTAACAGTTAATTAGCTGGAACAATTAGCGGTCATGTTTTTGTACAAAGAGCAACAAAGGGAGTGTGAAAATCAACAGCACAGCCCTCTCTCCCCACCCCAGCTTCAGAGCCATCCAGATTCACAGGATATCTGCAGAATCTGGTCCCTGAAAATCCAAAATATCAAGCATGGAAAGGTCAGTGATTTGTGAGGAGACACAAAGTGCACAATGTGGGCTGTACCTGTGTCCCAGAACGTGCTTTTTGGAAAGATGACACTTAGGACAGTAGTTGCCTTACAGAGTTGACTGTCAAATCACCTGCCCTGTCCCATGGGCTTCTGGAGAAGAGAAAGAGGGTGGTCAGTGAGGTTAAGAATGAAAATCAAGCTGAGGTGACTTATGTATTGAATTCAGGATGCTGTAATACAGGGTTAAAATAGAAGCACCTTCAATCTTTATACAACAACCTGCAATTATGTGCACAAAGACATATGTCTCTGCATGTGTAGGTGTATGCATGCATTATACATTAATATGGGTGTAACAGCCAAAAAAGTTGCTCTAGCTGCTTTTCTTCCTATATTATCTTTTATTAGGAAATACACATTATGATCGTTTCCATTTTTTAGATCCATGGCAAAACAGCACAGCATTTCCTGACTTTGCCACGTGCCCCTTGCAGGAGCCTGTGCCATGCCAGCAGCCGGGGCTGTACCTACAAACCTATTTCTCTCTCAGAGTTGTGGCAGCCCTGCCCTGATCCTGCTCGTGCTGTCCCCACCCCAGGTTAAAGTCACAATTAAGGTACACCGCAAGTTTTAAGCTCAAAGTGCCCCTTTGAACTCAGAGCTTATCTGAGCCCTCGTTGCCTTCTGGCGGGTTATTCTGCGAGTTTGAGACGGACGTGATCTGGCTGACAAAGGTTTATCCGTTAAGACTGAAAAGCTGGTGCCCTGTAGGAGCGGGGCTAATCTAACAGCACAGCACTTAAGCAAGAGCAGTAGAATGCTTCTGACCCAAGACGGTGCTTTCAAGCCCTGCACTGAACAGGATGTGGTGACAAGAAGCTGCCCCACACTTGCAGCTCCGTTCCGTGCTGCTCAGACCCAGAGCCGTGCTGCTGGCAGGACACGTCCCACCCAGCCCCGTGTTGCTGCAATCCCAGCCAGGTCCAGGGGCTGATCCTGCAAGATCTGGCCTCCAAGAACGTGGAGGTGGCTGCTGGGACCCAGGTTTCACTCTACCCAGTTGCACGGCATGGAAAGTACCCGGAGAACAACATGTGCCCTCTGCATCACGAGCAGGTGAGAGCGCAGCTGTACACCTGCCTGGAGAGCAGGGAACAGCCAAAATCTGGACCTGGTCCAGTCCAGCTAAAAGCAAGACTTTGCTAAGTGTAGAAACAGAGAGGTGCTTCACCCACGTGCGATGGGGGCACAGCCTGGCCTTAAGCCATTTTCCTTTATCCTTTTCATCCCATAAGTATGCCTTGACTTGTGCTGTAATGTCTGTTACCCTGTGCGCTTCCCAGCAGGGAGGGCACAGAAGAACCACGGTCACAACTCGCCTCCTCGCAAGCAGCTGTTCAACAAAACAGGAAACAGCGGCCCCACAGCGTGACCGGGCTTTGAAGCTCTGCCCTGCAGGACAGGCTTCGGTAACCTTTGGGGAAGCTTTAATAGGCACCATTCATCCTCCCTCCCGCGGAGCTGGAACCTTTCTTTGCCCTCTTGCTGCAAACACTGCTGCCCGCTCCTCTCGGCGGCTGGACACCAGCCGGGGGGTCCTCTCTTCCACTGCGCGCCAACAGAGCAAACAGGCAGCGACACAAAACCGTGCATTCACCTTTAGCACGTGAAGAAGGCAAAGAACTTTCTGTTTGCGAAAGGCGAAGACCACAAGTCTATCTGCAAAACTGTTTCCCGTTAACCAAGGCACTATAGTATCTTACACTCTGCTAGTGGTGGCTTAACTGTCAGCTCAAGAAGCAGAAAGACTTTTGTAATACTGAGAACACAAAATCACAAGGGGAGGGAATCCCCGGGATCTGCCACGTTGTAAAGCTGGTTGCAAAGTTAGTTGGAGGGAGAGAAAAAGGGTCCTTTGTCCCTGCAGGTAACAACAGGAGAGCAGCATGTGTCCTCCCAGGCTAAACAACCCAGAGCCAAGACAGCTGCAAAACCACACAGGCTTGACAATGATGAGACGTATCTTCTCTTCCAGTTGTGGCTTAAAGCTCCCACTTGTCCAAGCAGTTCTCTAACCTCCACCACAACGAATTGGTACAAACCTCCATCCTCCCAAGGAACCCCTAAACACCAACACATTTCGTAAGTACGTGTCCCAAGGATGTGGTGTTAACATTTCACAAGTATTTTTTCCATGCCAGAATGAGTTAAGGTAGGAGTCTCTGTCCTGGCTTTGAATTTCTTGGCTTTCCCCTGTCTGCGTCACAACATAATTCTTTCCAGCCAGCCTTTTCCTCAGATGTTCAGAGTTAGCATTGGGATCCCTGCCAGCTCTGCTTCCCAAAACAAACACGGAGCCTCCTCATGCAAAAAATTTGCCTTCTATTCAATACCCCAGGGACAAAACACTTGGCTTTACAAGCGCTGCCCCGATTTTCAATTCTGTAGATGCATATAAAAAAAAATGCAGCTTTATGGAGCCCTGTCTGCACTAGAGAAGACTTGATGGCATGCCCTTACAAGCTGTCTCTCTCCATCAACTGTAAATAGAGCTTCAATTAATTAAGGAGGTTATTTGCCAAGTTAGTACATGTAGTTTCAGGAAGCAAAACAAGGCTTATTGTCAAATTGCTTTTTCCTGGTGTGACGTATTTGCATCAGAGTTTTTGCTAGTAGTAAAAACACCCACCTGTTATTAAACCACCCTGGTTCCAGTGTAAACTCGGTCCAAAACTAATGCCTTGAAAAGCGATAAAACACTATTCTCATTTTAGTAAAAAGCTTTTCTTTCCCTTCAGCCTCCCTGGTTTCACACCTTATCTGCCATTGTAACCCGTGTGCTTTGCCTGGAGGCCTGGGAATCGCAGAGCTGTTGCTGGCTGGTGACAAAAGGTTCAATGGAAGCGGGAAGCTCCGTAGATAGCAAACCACAACCTGCACTGCTCTGAGTGAGGAACCAACAGAGACTCGGGCAGATACTTTCTCTGCTAAGGGACATGTCCTTCAGGCTGAGGTCAGGTGAAATGTGTGTCCTCGGGCAAGCCAAGGCTACTACTGTCTTTTTTTGGAAGGAAAAAGAAGTAGGTTTCCTCTTTGTGAGGAAATTAGTGTATGATTTATGTCAAGTTTGTGCTTAACATGCTCTTGAGAGGGGAAGAAGATGCAGAGAATATGGAAGACATCACCTCTAATAAGCACTGCTCATATGCTTCCGTCAAGTTCTCTCTCCTTTTTTTATGGGAAGGGTAAGTGGAACAGCAGCTGTACCCAAAGAACATGGCAGATGTTAAATCAAGTGCTGCCACTCACAGATCTTTTCAATCCACCTTTATGCTCATTAAGATTTGATTTATGCATGCCTAGTTTTAGTAGTAAACTTGAGGTGACTCACATTAACCCCTCAGAACGTCGGGGACACTGTTGTCTCATTTGAAGAAGGCGTAGGTGGAAGACTGTGCCCAATTCCTGCTCCTCTTCCTCTTTCTTGAAAGGTTTAGGTCTAGAATTGGCCTGAATTTGTATGTTTTTTTAAAATAATAAAAAAAAAAGTGGTTGGGCTAAAAAAAGAACATGAAAAATATTACCTAACGAAGTTATACAAAAAATATTGATTATTTAGACCATATCATGAGTACAAATAGAGGTGGATGCTAAGCCTATATCCTTTGCACATGCTGAAATCAGTAACAGTCAAGTTCAGTGTATTTTTAAGGTAACAAAAGAGCTATACTGTGGGCCCAATAGGCTTCAGCACTGAAGGAGTGTGAAATGTGGGTGCTTAAACAATATGTCCAAGTCTCCTGTGTGCTCAGGAGGACACATATATATAACCCTTCATAATTAACAGTGTCTCTATAGCACTGACCGCAAAAGAATCTCATGTTCCTTCATAAATATTAGTTAAATGAACCTGACACCCCACTTGCGTAACAAATATTACTGCCGTTAACAGATGGAGAAACTAGGGCACAATTTCATTGCCCACACAGAGCATCTGCCGCAGATCTGGGAAGAGACTGACCCTTCCGCAGCCTGGGCTGAACCATCAGAGGCTGGATTCGGATGCCTCGTGACAAGTCGCTGCCTCCAAAAACTGCACCCGGATTGTCACGTTAGGGTGGAAATGCCTCTTTGAAAGGTTAATGTCAAACAGTGTAATTATTAGAGAGGAAACCTAAGCAGCAGCATCTCCAAGGAAACCAGCACACATGAGGAGTGATTGAGGAGACAAAATCAGGAGCTGGAACAGAATCTAGAGAAGGCAGACCTTCCAATTTGCCCATTTTTTTTTATATTTCTAGTATGATTTTCTCTTGTTGAGTTAGCTTTCTGGTGTGAAGGTCAGAGAAATTTATTTATAAACAATTAATTTAGCTTCCTACACTCAAGTACGAAGGACCAGATCTCTACCTTAGTGTCCTGACAGCTGTCCCAGGGGTCACCCCGGGCATGTCCCATCCATTCCTCCCAGGCAGTAGCAACCATCAGCAGACTTCAGTGTACATCCCCGCGTCCTTCACACCTTCCTCACATGTGTATCCTCGCTACTGCTCTGGCAGTCAGTTCATCCACCCCTGAAATGCAGCTGTTTCGGGTACAGGCTGCAGGAGTCCCATGGGGATATCAGCAGCTTTCAGCAAGCAGCATTTGCTTTCAATGCCCAGACCCTACGTGAAGGGACAGATTCAGCACAGGCAGTCAAGTCAATCGTTTGGACTGACTGGAGCAGCACTGGGAGACACAGGTCAATGCTTTACCTTAGAAAAAGTACAAATGTAGCTTGAGAGACTTGGGCTTCCAGTTTTTAATCCGTCTAAAAGATGGCACTCTGGGCTGTAGGGCTCCCCTACGCACGAGGTAATATTTGCTCATGGCTAGGAGACGAGTATTTCCAATTAAATAACCAATATCAATCCATGTCTCTTGGCATTCCCACCAAAGCACCAACATTACACAAGCAGAAGAGGTGGTAACACGAGGTGATGCAGTTCTAGCTGGTAAAAACTATTCTTGAGCTTTTCTTACAGCCAGGGGGTTTGACTTGGATGTATTACTGTGCCACTATACTTAGTACCATCAGAGGATGAGCATTTGCACCATAAGAAAAATGTGCTTATTAAAGAAAAAAAAAAGAGGAAGGAGGGAGGGGAGAGAAAGAGATTTGTCCCTTTTCAAATTTGAAAAAAACCCCTCACTGCATGGGAAGGAATTCTCCCTTGTGAATATAGGTTAGTCTGTCTGGACTAATCCTCTACTCATATGTAGTGGCTTATTAGGGATTTAAAAAAACCCCACAATCTGAAGGCTTAGACAGTATATTTACAGTGGAACAGGCTCACATGAAAGAGGTATTTTCACTGAATTTAATGATCATTTTGACTTGAATTAGTGTTGGAGAAATCGAGAAATCTGTTGGGGTTTTTTCTTTGTTTCTGTGAAACCCTTTAATAAAGGCTTTACAGAAGCAGCAATATGTAACTTTAAAAGGCCAGTAAAGCCAACTGAAAGCAAGCCAATACAGACTGAACTCCTGCTTCCTGCAGAACAGCAATAAATCCTCCCAACCACCGCTCAGTTCTCTTCAAATCACAGAGCTACAGATTGTCAGACCACCATGATGACCATAGATCATCGAAAGCAAGTGTCTTGAGGTTCTGTGTCCATGGTTTCTCCAGATTTACCATGGCTTGCTCATCAACTTCTCTGTTCCACCTATTTTTTGCTGGAGTATGTTTTCCCTTGTTTTCTTTGAACCTACTGCATCGTAGACTGAAATTCCGGTGTAGCCCCTGCACGCCAGTTCTGTAGCAACCCCCTTATGAACCACATGAATATATAAGAAGAGAGAGAAATCTCAGTGCAGAGAGCAGAAGAGCAGAGAAAGTTGATGTGGAGCAGAGACAGATGGAGCCAGGCACAGC